>NC_056727.1:177369521-177497021 GCF_019279795.1 Protopterus annectens | reverse complement strand
CATAATCCTGTGTGACATAAAACAGAGAAGGATAAAACACATTAATGTCACATAAGTAAGGTATTTCTTCACAAAATAATCAGGTCTGTGTACCATTTGTCAACATAAAGCATTTGAAATACACTTTTCATTTAGTATAACAGAATGGTAGGTGTATTCTCCACCTTCCCTCACACACAAATGAAGGTTTGTACAAACCAAGGGTTATCACATAAGTAATGTCTGTGTGCATTTGTGTGTGTGTGTGTGTGTGTGTGTGTGTGTGTGTGTGTGTGTGTGTGTGTGTGTGTGTGTGTGTGTGATATATATATATATATATATATATATATATATATATATATATATATATATATATATATATATATATATATATATATATATGTGTGTGTTTTCCACACAATTAACATGCTGTCTAAACATTTTCATCACAAATGCACTTGAAACACCCTTTTCATTTAGGACAACAGAATGGTAAATTGCACACCCACACTCCCCAAAAAATGTAAGGAGGTCTATAAAAGTACCCATTCCATCAACATTCATATAGTGAAGACTGAAAAGTTATGTCATTGATTACTGGATGACAGTTATCATTGCTAAATAGTAAAGAAGTCAATTTATGAATGCTAGACAATTTTCACTGCGCCCACCAGTCCTGTTGATGTTGCTATGAGCCATCTGAGAAGCATAACACCAGTGTCAGTGACATGTACATTACTATTTCTCTCCAATACCATATGAAATTGTAAAAGCAAATGTTAAGAACAATAATTGTACAAAAAGTATAACCTGCCTATGCCACAAATGTAAATGTCTGCCAAAACTGCCTATGCCAATAGTGAAGTATAAAAGTGCTTACAGATAAAACTTGTTTTTCTCGTGTCTATATAAATACATTTGCAACAGTTTACAAATTATAAAATGTCCTTGAATAATAAAAGCATACCTTAGCAAAATAATTTATTTCTCTGCAGAGAAATTACCTTAAAAATACCAACAATCTTCTGTTTTGTCCAAATACACACGTCTCCTCACCCACAAGTTCCCTAGCCACATGGTTTCTTGTTTATAGTGTAGATTCAGCTATACTGTGAAGATGTAGATGAGGTGCAAACTCATTAGAATTGCTGAATATCAAACTTTTGAACTTGTGTAGCAGATGTAAACATAGTGTAGGCTCTACACCATTATTTGTTAATGGCTTGCAACTGTGAATGATTAGTGTGACTGAAGGGAAACACAACAACAATTCAGACACTCTTTCCTCCAGTGGGTGTGTCAGTGAGGGTGCACTTAAAAGTGTGAGACTAACTTCAATGAGCTTTTAAAAAAAGCAAAACAGTATGCATTTATAATATTTGTCCATAATAGCAAAACTCTCCTGCCTTTGCTTAAACTGTTCAGTGTTATGCATTTTTATCACACCTTTAAAGCAAAATGATGGAAGATGCACTATAGACTGCATGTCTGATAATAAAGCAGAGATAAGGGAAGAATAACCAGAATACAAAGAGAAGACAGAGCTGCATTTCTGCAAGCATATTCATAAATGGTTGTATAATCACTCATTGCACTAAATATATTAGCCACACATGTACAACCATAGGTTCATAGGTTCATACTAGGCTATGTGCCCTAGGGCATTTATAAGCCTAGCCAGAATGTGTTTGGCTTTCGCCACCCATTTTAAATTTATTTTGCTATGCCCTTTTTCAAGGTTAGTATACTGTGCCTCTGTCTAACAGTGACACAGAAGTGATACCCGGGGTAAACCTACGATCTCCCATCCACTCATCAAGATTCTTCTTGAAGAGAGTCAGTGAGGGACTCTGCCTAACTGGGACTGGGATTTTATTCCAGAGTGAAGGGAGCCTCTGGGTTATGAATCTGTCCCTCCAGCATGTCCTATTTATTTCAGTGCTGAGGTTCAAGTCTCTCGAGTGCGTAGCTCGATGGGATTTGGATTTTCTGAGGTGCAGCATGTCCATTAATTCCGGGTTGGACACGGCTTTATACGTCAGGCACAGATCGCCTCTGAACAGGCGGTATGCCACTGAGTAGAGCTGGAGTTTCTTTAACCGGGCAGCATATGGCATCTGTTTGAGCCCTTTGATCCTCTTGGTGAGGTACGTTTGGGGTCTTTCCAGTTGCTGCAGGTGTCTGGTAAGGTACATCCCAAAAGGGGCATTGTACTCAATTATGGGCCTGATGAGGGATGAGTAAAGAGGCACGATGACCTCCCCTGATCTAGATGTGAATCCCTTCATGATTAGGTGGGCTATATAAAATGTTTTTCTAACCACTTTGGCCACATGGTTGTCAAATGAGAGATTGCTATCAACTTGGGTCCCCAGGTCCCTAATTACTTCTTCTGTACTTAATGGATTACCACCTATGTGGTAATTTGTGGGCACTTTGTTTTTGCCAAAGGGATGACTATACACTTTTTGGCATTTAGCTTGAGGCCATGGCTCTGGCACCAGTTGTCTGTTTCTATGAGGCCCTTTTGGAGGATGCTTGTGTCGGCTGGAGAGTCGAATATGGTGCCCAGTTTGCAGTCATCTGCGAACTTGGTCAGCCACAGTCCTTCCATGTTGGCCTGTACCTCCGAGAAATATATACCGAACAAGAGAGGTCCCAGGACTGAGCCTTGTGGGACACCACTTGTAACTGGTTTGGAGTCTGACATGGCTCCAGCAATTCTAACCATGTGGGTTCTGTCCTTGAGCCAGTTTGCAATCCATCTAGTGACATAGGGGTTTATATTCAAGCTGGTGAGCTTATCTATAATGCCCAAGTGGGGTATTGTATCAAAGGCTTTTGCGAGGTCCAGGTAGGCTGTGTAGACCACCTTCCCCTCATCAATCGCCTTGGTGACTGTTTCAAAGAAATCAACCAGGTTTAAGAGGCAGGATCTGCCCTTAACAAAGACAAACTGGGTAGGATCCAGTGTCTGTAGGTCTCCAATATCTTTATTTATGAGGTCCACGATGATCCTTTCCAACTGAGAATGTCCAAGTATATGAAATGTTAATACTGGTTATGAAATATGAATTGCTTTTTTGCACATGATTTTATTGGTGTTGCAAAGCAGTGCCTGTGGCAAAGACAGATAACCCACTGTTTTGTAATAGTGCAGTAGTCTGATGGTTCAAATCCAGAGCTGTTTTTTAATGTTTTCTTTTTTTTTTAGCTTTACTAGTTGCGCAGTGCATGGCTTGGTGCAAACACGGTTAACCGGCTAACAATTGAAAATCTAATGTTGGTTAGCTTATGAAGTGCAGACATGCTTTGTGGTACTGTGCAGTGGTCAGCAACATGGATGGTAATGACTGCAGAAATGATGCCTGCTACCCAGTTGTCTTTGCAGTACAAGGTGTAAATATGTTGAGCTAAATAAGAGAGAAGATAGTAAAGCAGGGCTGGAGTCCCACAGTAGTTATTTTTACTGTGGAATGGTCATAATTGTTATGAACAGAAAGAATATATGTTCTCTAATGCCTTTTACATTTGATGGTTGCCTACCTATGCACAATCAAGGTTCACAGCTTAAGGAATAAAGTGAAAAATGTAATTGGATTTGCCTTCCTTTGTACAAACAGGCTTAGTGGTGAGGCATGGCCGTCAGCATTTTGGACAGTACTAGTGTGGAAAATACATCTGCTGCCTAGCTTTCCCTGTGGCACCAGGTGTTAAGTACAATGAGTTCATGGTCAGAACACAGGTGAGCCAAGACTGCAATCCATCACAATACAAGTTAGAGTGTCCCACTGTATTTTTTCCAAAAATGTGATTATAAAGGTAATACTGCATAACAATAGCTATGTATAGCAGGTTAATTGAGCATAGACATACTTTTTTAGGTATCATATGTATTATGTATGTAACTGGTTTATCATCACAATGATGATTATGTCATAAGAATGCAATTGCATATCTCTGATGGACACAATAGTTTACTAAAATAATCTACATCCTTTCCATAACCTAAGTATAACTGTAAAATAGAATGTATTGTGTAGTAGGTACCACAAATCACAAATGTATTAATAAAGTAATGCAAGTCTATATATTCCCAGTACACAGTCAAACATTACTCCTGCATCACATCTGAGAATGCATAAGCCAGGACCGTGTAATGTCACACACATACAGGCTTAATTGAAGGATGGCTCCAGTCCCTCTTTAAAATCTATGTCTGTGATGCCCATGATAGACGAAGACTTCTTCTGTGACAATGAGGACTAATCACCTGTGTGGAAACATTTGCATACTCTTTTACATAGATTTGAATCCCACCTTGGAAAAATGACTTTTAACACTGTGCAAGTCCCTGCAAAATAAGTCCCAAGTCATGTAATTTATCCATCCAACGCCATGGCTTAAAAGCCAAGTCATTTAGCATTTCAAAATGTGACCAGGTATAGCAATACACATGCCATAAATTAATGGCAAAAGGCAAATTCCCATTGCTGTTTCATAAACTGCCTTCCTTTTTGTTTGGCAATTTTTCTCTCTGCTTAACATCTCACAAACACTGTTGGCATGGTTACACGTGTTTACGCATGGGTAGTAAAAAGTGATATCACAAATTGTTGGGAAAGCACTTGTAATGTTGTTGGTGGACTTTGCAGACATGGCAGGAGATGGGAAAGATGGTGCCAAATTCAGGGCACATAGGTGGGGTGTGGAGGAGTCCAAAATATTTGTTGCACTCCTCGTGAAGCACTACAGCCATAGGCTTCTGCAGGGGGACTACACTGGGTCTTGGTATAAGGCTGAGGTTTGGAACAGCCTAGCCAAGGTTGTCTCCAGTGTGACTGGCATACCGCACACTGGGGAGCAATATGCAGGCACCATTTCAGTGACCTCAAATGGCGCAAGCAGGCACAACTGGACTAGTAGCTGGACAAGTTTAGAACTGCTGAAATCCCACAGTTGAATAAGTATACAGATAAAGCAACTTTAAATTTTATGGAAATCTAGAGGTAGCTAAGGCTGCTATGCATAACACTTTCTTGTCTCTTTTCCTCTCCTTTATTTTATAGCTGCACAAGAAATTTCAGCAAACAGAGAGATTGGAGAGCCTCAAAGAGGCACAGGGTATGTATGCAGGACAAATGAACGTGATTGTATTAAATATATTGGTATTCTATAGAGCAGTAACAACTTAAGTATGGAGATCTTAACTGTAAAAGTAAGCATGCATGCTTTTCTCTGTAACACTCGGAATATCTGCATATTCCAAAGACTGCTTGTAAGAATTTATAGTCCTTTTTGGGATTGGGAAAGCTGTATAGCTAATATAATAATAAAAGTATATTTATTGTAATAAATCTTGAATGTGTCATCCTCGTTGAAGTGCATTCTGACACTGATAAAGTCAGACATCTGTGGTGGTGCTAGTCTTATGTTGTATGAAATCCAGCTTATATACCTACACAGGTGTTGTGACTGAATCTGACCTCAGTCAGCTGCTGCATGTGTGGTCGTGTGCAGTTGGTGGTGTATTAATGATCATTGTATGATGTTTTGAATCTCTTTTCATTTGACTCCCACTCAGTAGAACATTTTACATAGGCCCATGAATCCAATGTCTCCTGTTCTCTCTGTACAGATAATATCCTTGTTGTGGAACACTGAGGATGTCATCATCTCAAAGATGTGCACACACATTGTGAAGCAGAGCCCCTAAATTACCCTGTGCATGTCCTCTCCAGACCACTGGATGTGTGATTGCTAATTCTGTCATGTGGTGGTGCACATCACACATACCTCTCAACCATACCGAATTTCTTGGTGAAGTCCAAATAATGGGGTGCCACGATTCCTGAGTGGCACCCCTTCATTTACAAATTTCCTGGCTTTTTTTTAAATTTTTTTTTTCAGCTTTTTTGGGCTGATGTCATCACGTGCAGATGCATGTGCGATGATGTCAACTCCATGAACAGCTTGCCAGCCTGTCGGAATTGGTCTCGAGGGATTCAATGTACTTTCAGCCAACAGCAGTAAAAAAATAGCATGCAAGCCATGCATGCATTTCCTGGCTCATATTTCCCAGCTGCTACAGGTAAGGACAAGTATAATATATTCTCAACATAAGACCACTTTGGTTCTTTTACTAGTGGCTTAGCAGTTCTTTTCTACTGCAAGCGTTAGCTTGAATGGTTCTGTACTAAGCAGTTATTTTCTCTTCCATGACCGTTTACATTCTGTACTGAGCGGTTCTTTTCTCTTCCATGACCGTTTACAAGCACCGGGTCCATGCATTGTGTGTGTGTGTGTGTGTGTGTGTGTGTGTGTGTGTGTGTGTGTGTGTGTGTGTGTGTGTGTGTGTGTGTGTGTGTGTGTGTGTGTATGTGCTTGTGTTTAACAGGAAGAAAAGAAAATGCAGTAGTGCTTTCTATATTTTTAAACTTGTTATGGAATCTGCAGCAATGGTGTAATAAATGAAAAATAATTGCTGAAGATTTAGTGAATTAATTTCCAGAAAGTGGCAGATCTATGAGTTCAGAACAGATTTCCTTAATATATCAAGACAGGATATTTCATTTATCATGTGTTCTACTTATCCATTTTCACATTTTTTTGTTTGCATTTGTTACTGTTTCCGGCTGCATTTAATGTTTATTTATATTTCCTTACCAACAGCCGCTGCTTTAAGCATATGTCTGTCTTGAAGTTTTATATTTGTTTACCAATGACCACTTATTGCATATGTCTTTGTGCTTTGAATGAACAGTCATGGAACAGCTATATTTAAGGTTTATTTAAATTTGTTTACCAATGGCTGCTGCTTTAAGCATATGCGGCAAACTTCATGACACCCACGCAAATGGACAATAGAGGTATGACTGCCGAATCCTACACAAATGCACTTTATAAGCACTTACACGAGTGCAAGGATCATGCTATCCCTAATAGAACCAAGATGTTATCCTCCAAAAAAAGGAAGCCAATCTGGTGGTCCTCTGCCATAAACAAAGTCTACAACAGAAGAAAGAAACTGTTGCAAAAAAGAGTAAAATCCCATGACTGGAGGAACTCCCTGGTCAACCTCAGTAAGAAGCTGAGATCCCTCATAAAATCCTCCAAAGCTAGTTACGAAAACAAAATTGCCACTGACTCTAAAGACAACCACAAAGCATTCTATAGCTATGTCAAGAATCTAAATGGGAACACTCAAATCTGCTCTGAGTTACAGCATAATGGCACTAAATATACAGAACCAACTGATATTGCCAACATCCTAGCAGATAGGTTCAGTGCTAACTTTACCCCCCTCTCACCCCCTAGAGGGCCCATCTCTATAACGGAAGAATGCAAAGTTCCTATAATCACGGCTGCACAGGTAAAAAGCACACTCTCCAAAGCCAAGAACACAGCATCCATGGGACCTGACAATATCCCAGGCTGCGTTCTACACGAACTACAGAATGAACTGGCACCCTACCTAAGTGCCATGTTCAATCATAGCCTCACCTCAGGCTTTGTACCCACTGAATGGTACACCATGACAGTTATTCCAAAAGGGGGAGCCATGACGGACCCCGGTAACTACCGCCTCATTAGCCTGACGAGCCCGGTCTGCAAGGCCATGGAATGTATCATCGTGGAACTCATAAACAAAGACATTGATAATCTCCAAACTCTGGACCCTACTCAGTTTGGATTTGTAAAAGGCAGATCATGTCTCCTAAACCTGATTGACTTCTTTGAAGCAGTCACCAAAGCCATAGATGAGGGTAAAATGGTTCACACAGCTTATCTAGATCTCACCAAGGCTTTCGACACCATCCCCCACTCTGGAATTATAGATAAGCTCACTAAACTAGGTATAAATCCCTATGTCACAAGATGGGTTGCCAACTGGCTCACGGACAGAACCCACACTGTGAAAGTAGCGGATTCCGAATCCGACATCAGACCAGTGACAAGTGGAGTACCACAGGGTTCAGTCCTGGGTCCTCTCCTGTTTGGTATCTACTTCTCTGAAGTGCAGGCCAACACAGAAGGTCTTTGGCTAACAAAGTTTGCAGATGACTGCAAACTAGGAGCCATAATCGAAACTCCTAATGATGTGGACAAACTACAAAAGGGCCTCACTGAGACAGATACCTGGTGTCAAAGCCATGGCCTGAAGCTCAATGCCAAAAAGTGTATTGTCATCCCCTTTGGTAAAAACTCTGTACCCATGAACTACCACATAGCTGGTAGTCTACTTAATGCTGAAAATGTGATGAGACCTTGGGACACAGGTGGACAGTAGTCTCTCCTTTGATAATCACATCGCCACAGTTGTCAGGAAATCCTTCTACGTGGCTCATCTCATCACAAAAGGATTCTCATCCAGAAAAAAAGAGGTCATTGTTCCCCTCTACTCATCACTCATTAGACCCATTATAGAGTACGACGCCCCTTTTGGTATGTACCTCACAAGACATCTACAACAGCTGGAAAGACCACAGAAATACCTCACAAAGAGGATTACTGGCGTCAAACAGATGCCCTATGCAGACCGTCTCAAAAAACTACAGCTTTACTCCATCGCATATCGCCTACTCAGGGGCGATCTCTGCCTAACATACAAAGCTATGTCAAACCCAAAGCTGTTGGACATGCTCCACTTAAAGAAATCCCAATCCCTCTGAGCTACACACTCTAGGGACCTTAACCTTATCACCACAATAAACAGAACATGCTGGAGGGATAGATTCCTGTCCCAGAGACTTCCCATACTCTGGAACAGACTACCTATCTATGTCAAACAGAGCTCCTCATTAGCACTCTTCAAGAAAAATCTTAATGATTGGATGGGAAATGGGAAATTCACCACGGGGATCACTTCTGTGGCTCTACTTGACAGGGGCACAGGAAAATAATTTTCTTGGGTGGCGAAAGCCAGGGTACATTTTTTGGCTAGGCTTGTATGGGCCCTAGGGCCGATAGCCTAGTACCTACCTATGAACCTATGAACCTATGTCTGTCATTAAGTTTTATATTTTTTACTAACGGCTGATTAAGCATATGTCTGTGCTTTGAACAAACAGCCATGGAACAGCTGCATTGGGTATATTTATATTTGTTTACCAATGGCTGCATTTATGTTTGTTGTTTTATTTATTTTACCAACAGTTTGCTGCATCTGTGTTTGCATTAAGCATTACAGCATAATGTTTGCATTTCGGTTTGCTTCTGCAACTGCATTAAGGTGTGTGTGTATGCGTGTGTGTGTGTGTGTGTGTGTGTGTGTGTGTGTGTGTGTGTGTGTGTGTAAGTAAAATGCCCCAAGTAGATCCAGTGCATATCATTAATAATAACACAAGAGAGTAAATCGAAAAAACAAGAAGCAAAAATCCACACCAAACAGGAACCCCAGTAACACCAACGAATAAGTATCCAAAAACACTGACTGAGGTATGGCTCCAGTTCAAAGAAAAAGGTAAAAAAGCAATGAAAAATTCTTCAGTAGCAGTACTGGTTTATTACAAAGAGACACAAGCACTTTCACCAATGCTTCATCATGGAGCATTGGAGAAAGCGCTTGTGTCTCTTTGTAATAAACCAGTACTACTGCTACTGGTTGCTACTGCTACTGAAGAATTTTTCATTGCTTTTTTACCTTTTTCTTTGAACTGGAGCCATACCTCAGTCAGTGTTTTTAGACAAGAGAGTAAATGATGCCTTATTCATTTTTGAGACCACAATGAAGTAAAGTAGGAATACATTTGTTTTCTGTTTATGTCTGCATTTACTTTGTATGTGTAGATTATTATTTAAAGTTTCCAGAGGCCATGCAATTAACAAATACTACAGGTAACAGTGTGATTATTGTATTTAAGGCTGTGCTTTCCAGACAAGGACTACCTGAAGTGGCAGTATCATACAATGGCCAACAATATGCATGTATTCAACAGATTTTCAGAGCAGTGGGTTTGTCAGTTATGAAATGGACAAAAGGTCCAAACTGTGAAAAGATTCATGAAGAAAGTTAACAACATTAAATGTCTGTGTTATACAGACAAACATCTAGCTTTGCTGGAATATTGAAATACACCCTGTAGCCTTTTGCTATATTAGTTATTGGTAGGTCACAGATCATAGTGTATAATACCTTTTTGTGCTTTCTTTAGGCAGAAAACCTTAGAGACTGAAAGAAAGCTAGTCTTGCAAAATACCATTATTATCAAAGAGTAAAATGATATTTTCTTAAAAAGGGGGGATAGAGTGAAAATACAGCAATATTCCTCAGAGGAGCAACAAGAAATAGTTGTGAAGTTCAGTAAGCAACATATATATTTTGTTAATCATACTGAGGATGGAAAGTTACTAAGTAGAAATCGAATACATTTTTAAACAGTGAGTATATTCTTGGTGACTGTTGAGTACAGAGACTGTATTTAAGACGCCTTGAGTATAGAGGTAATCAGAGAAGTGTTCAGAGAGATCCCCAGGAATTTATCATAAGAGCCATTTCCATAAGCAGCAATACATGAGTAAAGAGTGTTAAACTGAGTCCAGAAAATCCTAATAGACTGTCTAATGGGGACTTAATTACAACAAGTATTAGTATGTCAGCATTAGAAGTGCAAGCCACAAAGCCCCTCCCAAATATACCAAGTATGGAAGAAAGTTAATAAAAAAATCAATATGCTTAGACCATAAGAAATGAAAAGTGCTTAATGAACTCCATTGTGATGACTATGCTACTGTTATGTTAACGGGGTTCACCTTTGAATTTGAAACCACGAAACTGAAAAAGTATTTAAAATATATAAATGTCCTTAAATTTGAAAATATTCACGGTACTATGTTTTCTAACTGAAGCAATATCCACAATACAGATGAGGTTAATCCTATCTATCTCAGAGTAAAGTAGAAGTTATTAACTTTATAGGTTCATCGAATGTTACTATGCTAACAGCCCTAGAGCCCTTACAAACCTAACTACATTTATCCCAAGTTGCCCCAATTTTCAGTGGTTAGGTGAGTGAAGTTTGCAGAGTTAAGGGTCTATGATGGTTAATACCAACTTCCTCTGTCCAGGAGGGACATGGGTGCCACCAAAGGAGTGAATTTGTGGTCACTCATCCATTGATCTAGGTTGCATTTGAAGAGGGTCAGGGAGGGGCTCTGTTTCATGTGAATTGGAAGCTTGTTCCAGAGTAGTGGCAGTCTCTGAGAGATGTATCTATCTGTCCAACATGACCTGTTCATGTCAGAGGCTAGGTTAAGATCCCCATGGAATGAGTGACCCTAGTGCAGTTTGATTTACAAATGTGTAGCATTTCATCAGGGCTGGGTCAGATTCTGCCCTGTAAGACAGGCACAGGTCATCGTGATCAGCATAACCTGAGCAGCTATGGACAATGTTGCATCTTAGTCTGTTGGGTTTGTTTGGTTTAAAATATTAACAAAACTGCAGTCTGTAATAAGAGAGATACACAACCTTGTTGTAAGACCATGACACACTGAAGCAGTTCTCACTGTGATATCTGACATTTTCCAGAACCAGCACGAGAACCACACATTTGACATGTTTTTTTTGTCCCGTTAAAAGCTTTTGATACAACAAATCATGCCCTTTGCATTTCAAGATTCTGTAGTTTATGTTCTTAGTTCTTCTGTGCTTCCTTATATTTCATAAATGCTGTATGTTTGTTCCTGAACATTTGATGGTATCCCACTTGACAGCTGCAGTGTTTTTTTTATTCTGTTTAATTTTTGTATTCGATTCACATCATGTCTTGTGTCTGCAGTAGTTTTATGTATTTTCTTCTATTTATCTGCAGTGCTTTACTGGATGTAACCCATGTCACTTGGGCTACTGCAACTGTGATCTATTTGAACATTTACTGGTTGTCATAAGTTAACTAAAACAACTGTACTTTATCTAATGTAGAGAGGAACAGGAAGAACTTGGGTTAAGTCATCATTCACTAAGTCATTTACTAGTTTTAAGTCAACTGGATTTTTGGATCACTTCTACAGTTTTACTTGTGAAGAGTGGAATCTGCCCTGTTTCTTGCTAATACTATTATTTCATGTTAGTCACTAAGTAGACTAATAAAAGTTAATTTTATTTTTATACAAGAGAATAGTATTTTAGTTGTATACAAGATCAGATATTAGTAATATAAATAAAACAGTTTTGTTCTGGTTTATATTTTATTATAAATATTTATTATTTATTTATTTTTATTTATATTTATGTTATTTAATGAATAAGGCTGAAGTGCAGCTGCACCCAGTTAATGTTATTTTTATATAACAATGTTGTATTTTAGTTTTGCACAAGTTCAAATATTAATATAAATAAAACACCATTCTTCTTGTTTTGTGTTTCATGATCATATTTTGGTTGTCTTTACATCAGTTTGCATTTAAAAGTTGGTATCCCACAATTCCATTGGAGTGGGTGGGGACTACATAATTATGTATGCAATTTTTATGTTAATCAACATACAGATTTGTACCTATTTTTCATGGCCCTTTGTCCAGATTTTTGCTATTTCCAGGTTGAGAGGTGTGATGTCACATATGGACAGAGTCATTCTGTAATAAAATCAAACACATGCACACAAATGCACATAGACCTAATATTTTCCATTATATATACATAGCGATTTTTTGTTTAATAGTGTAATAATAATTAAAATTTTATGTGCTTTTGACCATTAGCCTAGTAATGCCTTGTGACCACCTGAAGATTGCACATATCAATGTTATTGTCATCCACATGAGCTTTGTTGAGGTGTGGATGTACTGTAGCCCTACTATTCCAATCTGTGATTTGAGCTCCTGTATTGATGTCCACTGCTGCCATTTGGTTACATGTCCCTTCCATAACAGTTTTAGTAATATACCTCCTGAAAACTGGGGACATGGGATGATGCTATGTATATTGTTGCATTACTAAGACATGTATTCTTGTTGTTGAGTAAACCAGCATTCTACACAGCTCTCATGCAACTGTCACAGTGACAGTTGCAGTGTGGCATGGGTGTGCACTGTATAACTTGCATCTGGAAATGTTATCTGACATATAGCAGTATTATGTCATACTGATTACACAGGTATATATGCCAGGATTTATCCACATTTTGTAATGCTGTTATATACACAAACATATGACATGTTCAGATCCACTTACAACCTTGGGGAATTCATTGTATGCACCATTGTATTGTTATCCACAAGGATTATTCAGGTGTTCCACAGCAGCACTGTGGGACTGTTAGCAATTGTGTCATTATTTATTTATTCATTTTTTGTATGAACTGCATCCACCTCAGTTGTAATGTGTTTTATATTTTGATAGGGTCCTCACCCACACATTTTCACAGATAAACATATAAACATATGATGTACAACTGATGTAATGACATGAAACAGGTTGAGCTGTACAACTGTGCTAACAGTTCCCACTATGGTGCATGTGAGTCATACCCAATGTTGTATTTGGAGGTGATATCACAAAGCATTTTGTAACTGTGTCTGAAAGCTTAAGGGGAACACCCAGCTTTGCACAGAGCTGACAGTGGATGGCAACATCCGTACTCAACCAGAGGAAATAGACCACCTGCTAGCTGACAGATTTGGATCAAACTTCAAACCCTTATTTCCACTGGTTGTCACCCAAAATATACCTGTAACCATTCCTCAGCCTGTTGCCCTAAGAGAGCATATCATCTCTGCCCTATCTAAGGCCAAAAACACAGCATGAATGGGTCCTTACAGCATCCCCGGTCGCCTTTGAAATAACTTCAAACCAGACCTAGCAGACCCACTTAGATCCCTATTTAAACACAGCCTCCAGACAGGCTATGTTCTGGTGGAATTGTTGACAGCAACAGTCCTCCCTCTGCACAAGGAGGGGACCATCAACATACACAGGAAATTATAGACACATAAGTCTGAATAGCCTCATCACTTGAGACCATGGAAATATTCTTCATGGACCTTATCAACAAGGACATAGTTAATCTCCTGACTCTGGAACCAACCCAGACTGGATTTGTTAAGCATAGATCATGTCTGTTAAATGTGGTTGACTTCTTTGAGAAGGTCACCAAGGCCATGGATGAGAGAAACACTCTGCATCCCACATACATTGACCTGGCCAAGGCATTGATACAATTTCCTATTCAGGTATTATAGAGAAACTCTGTCAACTGGTCATAAACCCCTACGCCACCAGGTGGGTAGCCAAATGGCTCACCGATGGGACACATACTGTTAAAGAGGATGAATTCACCTCTAGCAAGAGGCCAATTACCAGGGGTATCCCACAGTCAGGCTCTTTCCTGCTCAGTATTTATTTCTCAGGAGTCAATGCAAATGTAGACGGTCTTTGTCTGACCAAGTTTGAGAATTACTGCAACTTGGGGGCATCACTGAATACACGAACGATATGGATATACTCCAGAAAGGATTAACGCTCACAAGTAACTGTTGCCATAGCCATGGAGAGAAACTAAATGCAAAAAAAATTATTCCCTTTTGTAAAGCAGATACCCCACCTAATTACAATATAGACAGCACCCCCCTTAAGAGTAGACCCAGTGATATGTGAGCTGGGTACTCAGGTAGATACTAATCTGAACTTCAACCATGCTGTTGTAGAACAGAGCGTGTGTATGTAACTTTAAGAAGGATTTCCAGATGTAAGCACATGCATATAAATACTGAGCACGTGCAGGCAGCAGCAGTGCCATTTTGAGAGAACAGTCAGAGTGTTAACATGTAAATGTGTGGTAGTCAGTCTGTTTACAAGTTTATTTAAGTTTAAGTTACAAAGCCTCATTCCTGATGTATTTGTGTGTAATAAAGCTGCTTGAAAAGAACCCACAACCATGATTAAAAGAAGCCAGAAATGAACTAAAGGTAACCAAAACTTGTATGAATGATTTATTTTGCAAAGAAAATGAAACAGAGTATTTGTAAATCAGAAAATGCATTATTAATCAAACAAGTAGCACAAAATGTATTATTAATCAAACAACAGGCTCAAAATGTATTATTAATTAAACAAAATGGTCGAAACCACGATATTTGATAAAACTAGCAGAAGTAATCATATGGGGCTCAGAATTATCTTTAGTTTGCATAATGAGCATGTTTAAAGGAAAACAAACACAAGAAAAGCATGTTAAGAGGTTAAATGAGCATAACGAGTACAATGAAAGGGCAAAATAAACTTAAAGAGCAAGGCGACTGCATATTTTTTAATAAAAGACTGTGTTTTGGGCATAAAGACTACCATTTCGCATTGGCCAAAGCCATTCAAAGCATAACTACAGTTTGAAATATCTCACAATGTGCAGTGTTTGCAGAGTGTGTGCTTATTACAGTGAAATTATTTCAAAGAGTTTACTGCGTGCAAAGTTCAGTTATATTGCAAAATGCAGTCAGAATACAGCCATTTTGAAGAGTTTTTTGTGTTGTGTACAATTTATTCTCAGAGTGCCACCATTTCCAAGTGTTTCTTACACTGTACAGAGTTATTTCACAAAATGCAGCCATTTTGAAAACTTCTTGTGCTGTGTACAATTTATTCGCAAAGTGCATTCATTTCAAAGTGTATCTTACTCCGAGCTTCTTCTGCTGTCTGCAGTTTATTTGCAAAGTACAATCATTTCAAAATGTTTCTTACACTGATGAGTAGTTTTGCAAAGTACAGTGATTTTAAAGTATTCTTGTGCTACATAGACTTATGTGGCAAAGTGTAGTTATTTCAAAGAGTTTGTTGTGCTAGTGGGCATAATTACAAGTACTGGCATAAAATTCTGTCATATATTTGTGTGTATGTTCATACATGATTTCAGGCACTTTCACCACTGTGTGTTGATATGGCAGAGGCATTTTGAAGACCTAGTCCACTTGTGTTTGAGCATAATATTGCAGAGGATTGGAGAGTATTCGAGCAGGAATACAATATTTTCATACAAGTAGCTTTTTTAAACAAAGATACACATATGAGGGCACTCATTTTGCTTAACTTAGCTGGGTCAGAGGCCATTGAGAGAGAGAGAGTGTTCATTTGGGTATGCACGTGCAAGCAGCAGTGCCATTTTGAGATAACAGCCAGAGTGTTAACATGTATGAGTGTGGTAGTCAGTCTGTTTATAAGTTTATTTAAGTAAGTTACAAAGCCTTATTCTTGATATGTGTGTAATAAAACTGCTTGAACAGAACCCATAACCGCTTGTCTGTTTTATCCTGAGCGGACGAGTGACACCTGTGTCCACAGTGGTGAGAAAGTCCTTATATGTAGCACAACATATAAGTAAGGGAATGGCATCCAGATCAGAGGACATTATAATTCTATTGTTCTTGGCCCTCATCACACAAATAATTGAGGCCAGCACACCATTTGACATGTACCTAACAAGACATCTACAACAACTGGAGCAAACCCAGAGTTTTCTCATCAGGAAGATACAGGTTAGGAAAACCAAGTCCTACAGACTACTAAGGGGTGATCTGTGTCTGGCCTACAGGGCAGTGTCCGAGCCAGCCCTGATGGAAATGTTGCACATTCATAAATCAAAATGCATGTGAGTCACTCGTTCCCAGGATCTTAACCTAGCCCCACAGATAAGTAAACCATTTTGGAGAGATAGATACATCTCTCGGAGACTACACCTTCTCTGGAACAAACTTTCCATTCATGTAAAGCAAATCCCTTCACTGACCCTCTTCAAGTGCATCCTAGATTAATGGATGTGTAATGGTAAATTTACTCCTGGCGTGGTGTCCATGACTCTCATGGACAGAGGCAGTCAGTATTATATACCATAGCATAAGCCCATACATGTGTGAACTTCATTCTCATAACTATTGAAAATTGTTACACTTAGGTTAAATCTGGCTAGGCTTGTATGGGCTGTTGGGCCATTAGCCTAGTACTCTGCTATGAACATACAAACCTATGAAGTGCATTTGTAGCCTGTGTACAGTTATAGTGTGACTGGACTTGGTCACAGATGTACCACTACATCACATCAGTATTACCACTTGATAGTTTGCATGAACATGCAGGATTTAATGTCAGTATAACATTTTGAATGGCAATGTTGGGGGACAGTGATCATGTGTCACATGTCTTGACTTTTGACATGTGCTTATAGTGGGTGTTCCATGTATTGTTTGGTATGTGTACAATATTACAGTGACAGCTTCCTCGATCATTGAAACTTGACTTTGCACTGCTGTACTTTCTGAGCCATTTGACTACCTACCTGGTGATGCAGGGTTTTATGCCCAGGTGAGAGAGGCATTGCCATCATTTTTACATACTGCTGTACCATTCATTATAACAGATAACTTCATAATTCACACATCAACTGCAGATGCTTCGGGCAATATCCATTGGTATTCCATGTGTCAGATGCATGGAATACCCAGCTGTGTGTAGGGAATTCAGTCATAATAGTGTGGTGTTTGTATGTGTTGTTATCTATATGGCTGATACGTATGTCAGCCAGGGCTGCTTTAGTCAAGTGTATCACATTTAGCACACTTAACTCCCACACATCTTGTAGGCCATACAGAACTATTCTTTGGAATGTATACCCATTAAGATTTGACAGTGCAGACTTCTCTACAAGGTTTTCTACTGGATGCCTGTGAGATATGTCTTTCTGTGTTGCACCCAGTAAATATACAGCTTATTTACAACATTGATGGTATGGGTTTAATTCTTGCAGGTGGTGATTGTGGCTTATGTGTCATGAAACCCTATCTACTGGCAATGAGTGGCCCTGATTTCAACTCCACTTTTAACAATGTCCTCCTTAAACCATACAAAAAGTGGCCATTTTTGGAGAAGGGATGGTGAATTTCAATCACAGAATACTGGCAGTCATTACAGTTGTACACATCTGTTCCTGAAAAACATATATAATAAGTTGCACTCACATATTCTGTCAGTACCGCATAAAGTGCCCATGATTGTGGCTGTTTCCGTCTATATTTATCTAGGAGTCTGTTGCTATGTTTCCCAGGTTGTTTGACAGTTATAGTGACATGTCAGTCATATTCAAAAAAGTAATTTTTCACATCTTCAGAGTATACACATACCCCTAATTTATATACCATCCTAGCTAAATGTCCTGAGCATGTCACAAAAATTCAGCTCTATTGACATGTAACCTTGTGTGACCATCACATGTATACTATAATGTGAGTTTATATCATAATATAATTGCTCAGGAGGTGTAAGCAGCAGTATGTCTACCACATAAGGAGTGGTTCTGGCCCAGAAATTGTAGTTATTGGCCGTTTGGGCAATCTCTTCCATCTATCTCAACTTTCTGATTTGAAAGCCTGCATTTGCACTTGTTTCTGTCCTGTAACTCGTCTAGTGCAGGTATAGATTCTTAGTTTTAACACTTAAATTTGCTTGTTCATGCTCAACACTTGTTCAGAACTTGTAAGCACTAAATAACCTACTAATTACTATAGCACTCAATCTTCCTCATTACCTAGAGGAAAACAGTTTTTTGTACTTACTTTTCTCACTTGCTTAGAGAAAAACAGCTCTTGTACTCACTTTCCCCACTTATCTAGAGGAAAATATTTTTTTTATTCAGGCATGTCCAAGGGTCAGCTGCCAGTGTTCTCTCCTGTCTATCTGATGAATCTGGGCATCTTGAGGCAATGTAGAAATTGCTCATGTACACTGACAACCCTCTCCTCCTACCACCCAACACTACAACCTGTTAGAGATGCACTTATCTAGCCAAACTGGAGGTAAAGCTCTCTCCAACCAAGACTGAACTTGGCAGTCATGAGGAGAAGGTAAACATTTGCACCACACCACACTCATCACATAGTCTCACTAAATCTACACCACCAAAATCTACACACAGTAACACAAAAACATTCGCGGAGGCTCTCAATAATAATCTGTCTAAGCAACAGAGACCTCCAAAGTAGAAACGCAAGCAACCTCCATCCCTCAACACAACCCAAATGACACATAGCCCACAGACTCAATGTGCCACTCAACCACAGCCAATAAGGCAATACAACGTACCCAACACACTAGTCATAGGTGACTCTATAGTCAGGCACACTGATGTCCCACTCACCAGGCTAGACAAGGAGAAGGTCACTGTCAGCTGCCTGTCGGGGGCCAGCATCCGCCACATAACCCATGCGCTTAGGTCACTCCACACCAAGTACAAATATGACTCTGTCATTGTCCATGTTGGTGTGAACGACCTGAGACGTACCTCCCTGGACTACATGAAAAGAGACATGGAAGAGCTCTCCAATCTTGTAGCCCAGGCAGGTATGACCCTAGCCCTGAGTAGCATTCTGCCATCGCCTAAAATGATACCGCAATACAAGGACAAAATGATTGACTTCCAACAATTGGTTAAGCTTCTGGTGTCATTCTAAGGGGATCCAGTATCTGGCTGCTTGGGATGACATGGTCGATAGACCATGATGCTTTGCCACAGATGGCATGCACCTGTCGCCCCTGGAATTCTGGATACTGGCTAAGGCTCTTGCTGCCCCTATAGTGCCTTTTTTAGGCAAGGTTCAAATAACAAATTCACCACCATAACAGGAACAGGCAAACAAAAACTGAAGGTAATGCTACTCAATGCTAGAAGTCTAAATCTCAAAATGCACTCACTCGAGGCACTCCTTAAAATGGAAAACATCGATATCTGTGCAGTGACTGAGACCTGGTTCAAGGCTCCAGAGAGCACCCCTGCACTACCAGGCTATAACTCATACCACACTTTTCGGCCATGTAACCTGGACCGAAACACCAAAGGCGGAGGTGTGTCCATATTCATTAAGGATATCCACACCTCCAGGCTAGTTGCTCAGCATAATGCATCTGAGGTTATCCAAGTGCAACTAACTCTGGGCAAAACTGCAATCCAAATTGTAGCTTGCTACAGATCCCCCACCATGCCCTAGGATTCCCACTCCTCTTTTCTTGATGTACTGGAAAATATTAGGCTTCAACCAAACACCCTAATAATGGGCGACTTCAACTACCTCACCATTAACTGGGAAAACTACTCGTGTACCAACTCCTTAGCTCAATGCTTTCTGGAATTCATTAACTCCAATGCCCTAGATCAACTTATCAACATCCCCACCAGGGGCAACAATATCCTAGACCTAGTCATTACCAACATATGTGACCGGATTTTCCACACCTGAAGTCAACTGCTTGTTGGTCCAATCCGACCATAAGCTTATCACCCTTGACATCCACATCCTGCCCCCATCCCCTATTAAGGAAACCACAGTAAAAAAATTCTCCAAAGCCAACTTCATGCTTCTTAAGACAGAAGTGGTGAACTTCATGACACCCATGCAGATGGACAGTACAGTTACAACTGCTGAATCCTACACGAATGCACTCTATAAGGACTTACACAAGTGCATGGATCGTGCTATCCCAAACAGAACCAAGACGCTATCCTCCAAAAAAAGGAAGCCAATCTGGTGGTCCCCTGCCATAAACAAACTGTACAACAGAAGGAAGAAACTGTTGCAAAAGAGAGAAAAATCCCATGAGTGGAGGAGCTCCCTGGCCAGCCTCAGTAAGAAGCTGAGATCCCTTATAAGATCCTCCAAAGCTAGCTACGAAAATAAAATCACCACTAAATCCAAGGACAACCACAAAGCATTCTATAGCTATGTCAAGAATCTAGATGGCAACACCCAGATCTGCTCTGAGTTACAGCACAAAGGCACGAAAATTACAGAACCAACTGATATTGCCAACATCCTGGCAGATCAGTTCAGTGATAACTTTACACCCCTCTCACACCCTAAAGGGCCCATATTAGGAAGAATGCAGAGTCCCTGTAATCACAACTACGCAGGTAAAAGCTGCACTCTCTAAAGCCAAAAACACAGCATCCATGGGACCGGACAACATCCCAGGCTGCGTTTTAAACAAACTTCAGAACGAACTGGCTCTCACTTAAGTACCATGTTCAATAATAGCCTTGCATCAGGCTTTGTGCCCACTGAATGGTACACAGCAACAGTTATCCCACTCCACAAAGGGGAGCCACCACTGATCCTGGGAACTATCAACCTGTTAGCCTGATGATTCTGGTCTGCAAGGCCATGGAACGTATCATCATGGAACTCATAAACAAAGACATTGGTAACCTCCAAACTCTGGATCCCACCCAGTTCGGGTTTGTGAAAGGCAGATCATGCCTCCTGAACCTGATCGACTTCTTTGAGGCAGTCACCAAAGCCGTAGATGAGGGTAAGGTGGTTCACACAGCCTATCTTGACCTTGCCAAGGCTTTTGACACCATCCCCCATTCTGGAATTATAGCTAAACTCACTAAACTAGGTATAAATCCCTATGTCACAAGATGGGTTGCCAACTGGCTCACTGACAGAACCCACACTGTAAAAGTTGCAGACTCCAAATCTGACCTCAAGGCAGTGACAAGTGGAGTGTCACAGGGTTCCATCCTGGGACCACTCCTGTTTGGTATCTACTTCTCTGAAGTACAGGCTAACACAGAAGGCCTCTGGCTGATGAAGTTCGCAGATGAGTGCAAACTAGGAGCCATAGTCAAGTCCCCAAATGATGTGGACATCCTACAGAAGGGCCACACTGAGACAGATGCCTGGTGTCAGAGCCATGGCCTCAAGCTCAATGCCAAAACGTGCATTGTCATCCCCTTTGGTAAAAACTCTGTACCCATGAACTACCACATAGGCAGCAATCTACTTAACACCGAATGCGTGATAAGAGACCTTGTGACCCAGGTTGACAGTAGTCTCTCCTTTGATAGTCACATCACCACAGTAGTCAGGAAGTCCTTCTATGTGGCACACCTCATCATAAAAGGGTTCTCATCCAGGAAAAATGAGGTCAATGTTCCCCTCTACTCGTCACTCATTAGACCCATTATAGAGTACAATGCCCCTTTTGGAATGTACCTCACAAGACATCTGCAGCAGCTGGAAAGGCCACAGAAGTACCTCACAAAGAGGATTACTGGCCTCAAACAAATGTCCTACACTGACCGCCTCAAAAAACTCCAGCTTTATTCTGTAGCATATCGCCTACTCCGAGGTGATCTCTGCCTAACATATAAAGCTATGTCAAACCCAGAGCTGTTGGACATGCTACACCTAAAGAAATCCCAATCCCTCCAAGCTACACACTCTAGGGACCTAAACCTTGTCACCACAATAAACAGGACATGCTGGAGGGATAGATTCCTGTCCCAGAGACTTCCTATACTCTGGAACAAGCTACCCATCTATGTCAAGCAAAGTTCTTCATTAGCACTCTTCAAGAAAAATCTTGATGAGTGATGGGAAATAGGAAATACACCCCAGGGATCACTTATGTGTCTCTGCTGGACAGTGGCATAGGAAAATAACTTTCTTGGGTGGCGTTAGCTATGGTACCTTGCTGGCTAGGCTTACATAGGCCCTTGGGCCGATAGCCTAGTATCTACCTATGAATCTATGTACTGTGCTATCTACATGTGTACTTAATGTTATGCTACTGACTTGTACTGGAAGTGCACATAAATGTTAGCATTGCTACCTATCCATTTTTTTCCCAGACTATCCAGAAATCAAACTGATTGCCCAGCTGTCCAGAAAACGCTGTACAAACTCCAGTATTCTGTTTAAAAAAGAAACAGACTATTGGAGTTTGTTAACTCTGTGGATTTACTATGCTTCTTTTACAAAAAGCATAGTAAAGCCACAGAAAAAAAGGCATCATGAACGAAAAAGAGGGTGTTCCCTCTTGGATGGCATGATGACAACATCATAAAATGGGTGGAAATTGAGCAGGGCATGGGTGGAGTTATGGGAGGTGCAAGGGGTGTGACCTATGTCTTGTTTTAGCCAGAATGAAAGGTGGCAACCCTAATAAATGTACATATTGTATTTTGGGGATGTTGACATATTTACCATGCCATCTTACTCTTTATTCATTCCTGTCGTACATGTCTGTGCCCATGTTCATAAGCACACTTACCCTGCCCAATGTATGTTTTCTTGTATTTGCTCTTCCTGTTTAACCCACTCCCTTATTTTATTATTCATTAAATGTTTTATTGTACATTGTAGTTACACTTTCTTTACTGTGTTATTACTGATAGTATTCTGCATTATTTTAAACCTGGTAGTCATTGTGGCTGTCCACACAAACTCACTGAGCAAGTTTGCTCATAAGCAAACTTGAATGCATCCTCTTTCTGTGCTCATGCTGCTGTGTACGGTTTTCTGTCTGGGAAACTGCTGCTCTCCATGAAACCATGCTTGTATTCATGTAAGCGAGATGAGCAGCATGAATATGCAATTAGCACTGCTGCTCATCATGCTAACTCACAAAATCAGTGCAGGTTTTGCGCAAAGTGTACACAGAGTTTATTGAATCTCTGGGAAATTTATGAGAACTGTTGCCCATGGTGTGGGTGATTCTAAGTGACAGTGTGATCGAGCAATGTTTGAAATAGTGCTGCATGCAATACTAATGAGTGTATGTTGTTGTTGTGCCTTTCGGCTTTTCCTGGTTAGGGGTTGCCACAGCGGATCTCCGATCCGCTAATGATTGGCAGTACATTTTTATGTGCTGACTTGCCGGCCCTGACGCAAACCTTCAACGAAGGTATGCTCATTCACGCATGTCTCCACACAGAAGACGCTCTAGCTGAGAATCGAACAGGACAAAGTCTTATTGTGAGGCGACAATGCTACCACAACACCACCACTGCAATAATACTAATGAGTGTATAATGCCATGAAAATGAGGATCCCCATGCAAATGAGCCACAAGGAATATGCAAATGAAGGAATGCAAAATGGCTAATCAGTCTAGCCAATTCAGAAAAGTATTAAAAAGAGGCTGTGCATGGTGACGCTCACACATTTTGAATGCTGACATTTCAGATGTATGTGATAGGAATAATTTTGCTACTTCTGCCAGAACATCCTTGAAAGATGCTTTATGCATAGAGTATATTTATCCTTGTCCTCTTCTCCCTTCTTACAATTCTTTATATACCCCTCCTTCACTACCCATCTCTTTCTTTCTTATTCCTTTGCACTCTCCCTATGCACTTTTTCAGTTTGGCTAGCTAACTTTCATGGGGATTATTCTTCCACTATAGTGTACTTTACTCCTTATAAAATCCAAAAGCACCCGTGAAACACTATGCCAGTGTGAAATAAGCAATTTATTAAAAGGCCAGCAAAAAACTTTGTTTTTGGATTTTACTAGTTTCTCTTTTGGGTTGCACTTGTTTCTTGTTTTGGGGATAATTTACTTCTTATTCTTTAACTATTTCTCTTGATAAATACATTTAATTCCTATGAATAGATTGCTTTTCCACTCACTATGTATGTATAAACAATTGTAATACCTATCAGTTAGCATATCTGCATGTGTTACTGCAACTTATCTGTACAAACTGAATCAATATTATTTGAAATAGTTCTAAACCCTATTCTACCATTTCATGTAAGGATATGTGGTGTTACTAACCAATGAAGACAGTGATAGTAGAATTTGTTTGATATGTGGTGTTAGCTGTACTACCATGCAAATGCAAAATCTGCTTTCACAATGTGTTAAGCAGCTATATTTTTCAGATAGAGTTTTTGTAAATAATTTTATATGACGCATTTATGTATTTTATGATATATATTTATGTAATAATAATAATAATAATAATAATAATAATAATAATAATAATGTGATTCTGTGGAGCTTTTCTCCATGGCCTCTGCTGAAAAGGAGCTTTCTCACCCAGTTGGACTTTCCTGTTCAACAAAAACATATACATAAAAGAAATTTCAACAGCAATAACACAGCAGTATGTGTTAGAAACTGCCACTGTAGCCAGTACTTGAAACATTGTTTGGAGTGGTCATCCACACCAGTGGAGGTGGTGCACACAGCACTTGACATACCACCACCTGACAGACCAACAGATTGTGAACAAAGATTTTGTAAAGGGCCCAAGTGAACTAACACCCACAACCAGAAGTGAGAGGTATGAAGAGATTATCCATTCATGTGGACATAAATGTAAGTATAACATTGACCATTTTAACTACAGTGACCTTCTAGCCATCTACAGGATACATGTTAGGGATATCACAGCCATCAGCCTCATGAATCCTAAACCATTTCCTCAACATTATGCTACAACATGTGGGGAACATATTTGATTCTCAGGGCAGCTGAAATGACAACCAATACCATGTATGCCTTCTATGATGTAGCCCATTTGACTGTTGTCCTGGGAGACATAGACTGCACCCATGTTGCTATCAAAGCCCCACCAGATCCAGAGTACTTACAATATGTAAACAGGAAGGACTTCTGCTCCTTGAACTGTCAGATGGTCTATAATACCCAAGTAATTATTTATAATGTGACTGTGCACCACTGTGCAAGTCACACACTTAACAAATTTAGCACACATCTGATCTATACCAATGCTTTTTGTGAGGAAACTTCCCACAGGGTCATTTGGTTGGTTAACAAGTACACACTCATTCCAGAAAAACAGACCTATATACACACAGGTACCATCCATGGAAGTGAGCAGGCCCCATAAAATATGTTGTTTTTTGTGAGCTGCAGGTGCTAACAGATGTACACTAGAACCAGGATTTATAACCGTGTTATACAACCCACAGAACATGCAGGAAATGGCTTATAGCTCAGACCATGTGGAAACCAAAACATAGTGCATCACATATATGGACTTATGAAGAAAGAATGCTTCCAGTGTTTAGACACATCAGGTTAGGCACTTTAACATTGCCCAGGTATATGCAGCAAGACATTTGTTGTTTTGTGCAATACTCCACAGCATGATATTACACAAACAGATGGTGCAGCAGGTGAAAATTATGGTGGGACCTTCCATACAAGTCATAGCAACAGAATGGCAGAGTGGACAGTCAGGGAAGAAACATACATCAGCAGAACCATTGGTGAGGCAGAGACTATGTAGTACATTTCCACTGACAAAGAGGTGATGCCTGTTCAACTGCAATGGACCACAAGATGGACAATATAGAATAAAATGATGCATGCAGTATCACATCCAGGCTAAGCAGGGTAGTTCAAGGACTGGCCATGTTGTGTGTCTGACATCATAGAATCATTGGAAATTAATAGACTAATGACCCTAGGGCCCTTACAAGCCTATCCAAGTTCCACCCTTATTTCCATGATCAGCACCTATTGCCCCTGTCCAAGAGGAACACAGGTGGAACCTCTGGGGTGAATGTACAATCTAATCATCCAGATTGTGTTTGAATAGGGCCAATGATGCTCTTTGTTTGAGATGAAGTGAGAGTCTGTTCCAAAGGTGTGATAACCTCTGGGAGACAAATCTGTCCCTCAAGCAGGTTCTATTAATGTCACATACCAAGTAACCTATGTACCATTTGACTTATGGAGATACAGCATTTCCAATAAAGCAGGGTCAGAGATTCACTTGTATGCAAGACAGAGATCGCCTAGGAGTAGACTTTATGAAACAGAATACAGTGACAGTGATTTCAGATGATCCACATTGGATAGATGCTGAAGACCTAGAATTTTCCTTGTAAGGAACCTTGGTTGTCTCTCCAATTGCTGCAGGTGCTTGGAAATGTACATACCAAAAGGGGTATTGTACTCAATTATTGGCCTGATAAGGGAAGAGTACAGGGAGGATATACCTTATTTTTTTCTGGAGGCAATGCCCTTACTTATGAGATGAGTAATATTGAATTCCCTTCTTACCACTGTGAAGACATGGTGGTCAAAGGTGAGGTTGCTGTCAACCTGTGTGCCCAGGTCTCTCACCACTGACTGTGTACTTAAGCTGTTGCTATTGATGTGGCAGTTAGCAGGAACATCTCTCTTACTAAAAGGGATGATAATACATTTTTTGCACTGAGTTTAAGGCCATGACTTTGGCACCAATCATTTGTTTGTGACCCTCTTGTAGGATGCCAACATCATTTGGAGATTCTATGACCATTCCTTGTTTGCAGTCATCAGCAAACTTTGTTAGCCAAATACCTTGTGTTTTTGCTTGTACTTCAGAGAAATAGATTCCAAACTGTAGAGATCCCAGGACTGATCCCTTTGGAACACCACTGGTTATAGGTCTGCTGTTGGAGGTGGCTATTTATGCCATCCTGTAAGAGGTTATTATCTGCTTTGGAGAAGTTTTTTAGTTTAGTTGTTGCTAAGGGGAGGGGGGGTCAGGTGTGATAGTTACTTCAGATGAGACTGATTTGTGATCAGATCTCACCAGGTAAGACCTCACAGTAGGGATGCTACAGTGGTCCCCCATATTGGTAAGCATCAGATCCAGGATGTTGGCACCCCTTGTGGGGGTGCCAACCAAATGGCCCAGGGCATTGGAGTTAATGAAGTCAAGGAACCTTTGGGCAAGTGAGTTTGAGTATGAGTAATTTACCCAATCAATGGATGGGTAGTTAAAGTCACCCAAAACCATGATGTTTTGATGTATCTTGATAGAGTCAAGTAGATCCAAATAGGCAGAGTGGGTGTACTGATTCATGGAGGGGGTCCTGTAGCTAGCAATAACTTGAATAGGTGTCCTACTAACAGTTAATTGCACCCAAAGTATCTCCAGGGAAGCATGCTGTATGACCAATCTGCAGGTGTATTTATCTTTAATGAAAATTGATACACCACCTCCGTTAGTTTTCACTCCTTCAGTTTGTGGTCTGAATGTGTAGAATGAGGTGTAACCCTGTATGGCTGGGGTGCTCTCCACAGCCTTGAACCAGGTCTCCGTGACTAGACAAATGTCTGTGTCTTCCAATGTGAGGACTGCTTCCAGTGAGTGCAGTTTCATGTTAAGACTCCTAGAGTTTAATAGTATAACCTTGAGTTTGTTTTTAGATGGAGTTTTTACATCTGGAATTTTGTCCTTGACACACTGCCTAAAAAAAGGCACTATGAGGGTGACAAGAGACTTGCCCAATTACTGAACTCCCAGGGGTGACAGATGAAGACCATCTCTGGCAAAACATTGAGATCTGCAGATCATGTCATCCCGGGCTGACAGGTACTGGATCCCCTTAGAATGACACCAGAAACTAAGCCAATTATTGAAGTCAGTCATTTTCTGTTTGTATTGAGGCATCATCCAAGGTGAAGGTAAAATGCTGCTTAAGTCTAGGG
This sequence comes from Protopterus annectens, assembly GCF_019279795.1. Lineage (NCBI taxonomy): Eukaryota > Metazoa > Chordata > Ceratodontiformes > Protopteridae > Protopterus > Protopterus annectens. Next base: position 177,468,820 of record NC_056727.1, on the reverse strand, counting down.
ACATACCTGCCTGAGACACAGTCTGAGAGCTCAGTCATATCTCTCGTCATACAGTCCAGAGAGGTATGTCTCAAGTCATTCAAACCAACAAGGACTATGATGGAGGCATTGAGAGACTGGAGTGCATGTGTGATATGGTGTATCCTGGCACTGACAGACAGCTAACCGTGACCTTTTCCTTATCTAGCCTGGTGTGTGTCTCACGATGGAGTCACCTATGACTAATATGTTTGGTTTTGTGGTTTGCCTTAAGGGGTTGATGGGTGAGACACTGATACTTGAGCTATTATGTGTATTCTGTTCTGCAGAGGAAGTATTATGTGTCGCATGCTTGGGTTTCTGTTTGGAAGTTCTCTGGTGTTTAGGTATATTTCTGGTGAGGACCTCCACATATGTAGGTATGTGTGATGTGGGTTTGGGTGGAGTAGGAGGTGAGGTGTGCATGCTGACAACCTGTCATTGTCATATGTACTAACTGGTGTGTCAGAGAGCATGGATTCAAGGTTTGTAATGTAGTTGCCTCTCTCACGTGCTGAGTTTGTGTGCACTAGGAGTAGAGGGTTGCCGGTGAATGTGAGGCAATTGCTACACTGCCTCAGGATGCCCATGTTGACCAAGCTAGCTGGGGAAACTGGGAAATTGTCCATCCATAGCTGCGGTGGTGGTGCTGCGGTAGCATTGTCGCCTCACAGTAAGACGTTGTCCTGTTCGATTCTCAGCTAAAGCATCTTCTGTGTGGAGACATGCGTGAATGGGTGTACCTTCGTTGAAGGTTGTGCATCAGGCCTGGCAAGTCGGTACGTAAAAATCTATTGCCAATCATTAGCGGGCCGGAGTTCCGCTATGGCGACCCCTAACCGGGAGAAGCCAAAAGATACAACAACAACAAGTATTAGGTAAATTTATATGGTCAGGAAAACAGGTCACACTTTGAAATGGCTAGTGAGTGAGTGGTGTCTTGGTACTGCTGAGGCTAGGCTTAATGTTCCACCTGATAGTAGGGCAGGGCGGCAAAAACCTCTGGAGGACCACAAGCTAAGTGATAAGGGAAAATTTAACAACCAAAACATTTGTGTCTAAACCACCAACGGTGACTACTGCTAGTGACTACTGCTATGTGGCAGTGCACAGTGGTGTGCTACACGCAGACAAGTGCAAATGCAGGCCTTAAATGAAACAAGAGATAAGCCTTTTAACTTAAACTAGCCAATAAAGATGCTCTCAGTGAGCACAACTTCAATCACCCTCGATAAGATGGGACCCAGACAGCACTCTCCTCCCACAAGCGTGCAGACGAGGCTTCACCTACAAGGATGGCTTGAATTTGATGCTCAGAAGTTACAAAATAGACGCAGAAACAGCAAATGTGGAACTGGGCTATGCTGCAGCCGAACTAGGGTGCTATACGGTAAAATGTAGCAAAAAGCAGTTCAGACAATTCAAGCAGATGGTAGAATGCAAATACAAATGAAACGTGCAATATAAGAGCAAAATCAAGTACTTATGGTTAGTTGGAAGCAACAGATGCCTCAGAACATTCAGTATATTAGTGAAGAGCTGATTTTAGTGCTCAAGTGATACCATCCAGTCTAGATTCAGCAAGTCTGAATCTAGTTTATGCTGTAAAATGCAAAAGTGCTAGAAATTCAAAGTGCATAAAATCACAGTCACTACAGCAAAAAAAAAAAAACAGTTTAAATAAAGTAGCCATTCACCAGCAATTCCCAACTTAGAAGGGTGTAGGCCACATTCTTGTGCCACAAGACTATAGACTAAAAACTTTCTTAATGTAAAACAACTGTTTTTAGAGCCCAGGTGCTTAACCCAGAACTAAGACACTTCTGAAGACAGACACAATAGGCCTTCAACCAGCAATTTCCAGCTTAGAAGAGTTTATGTTATCCTCTCCTACCACAAGAATTTAGATCACAAATCCTCCTAATGTAAAGTAACTGGTTTGGAACCCAGCTGCATAAAGCAGAATAAAGACACTTAAAATAAGAAGCACAATAGACTTTCATCAGTAATTCCCAACTCAGAAGGATGTAGGCTGCACCCTCCTGTCACAAGAGTCTAGACCACAACCCTCCCAATGTAAAATAACTGGTTTGGAATCCAAGTGATTAAACCAGAACTAAGACACTTTCAGAATAACAGACACAACAAGCCTTCAACCCGCAATTCCCAGCTTAGAAGAGTACAGGCTCTCCTCTCCTGCCACAGGAGTTTAGACCACAAATCATCCTAATGTAAAATAACTGGTTTGGAACCCAAGTGCTTAAACTGGAATAAAGACACTTAGAACAACAGGCACAATAAGCATTCACCCAGCAATTCCCAGCTTAGAAGGAAAGAAGCCACCCTCTCCTCCCACAAGAGTGTAGACCACAAACCTTCTTAATGTAAAATAATTGGCCTGAAGCCCAAGTCCTTAAACCAAAACTGAGAGACTTAGAGTAAAATTGCAATTTAATCAGGCAACTAACAGGCAGTAATAAATGCAGCAGAATAAATGCAGTTGAACACTTTAAGAACAAGTAATAAAAACACAAATACACTTTAATTCAGCTGATTTTACTGTATTTTTTAACAGGCTACTAACAAGCAGTAATAAATGCAGCAGAATAAATGCAATTGAACACTTTTAAGAACAAGCAGTGAAAGCAAAATAAACCTTAGTTTAAGAGACAGCCTTACAGAACTATATGTAAATATATAGAGCTGAGTATACTTTTCTGTATTATAGAGCTAAATTGTTTGCTTAGATATCTGTTGCATATATATATATATATATATATATATATATATATATATATAGAGAGAGAGAGAGAACAGTATATATTTTTGGCTTTATAATTTGCACATTACTCACATCTGTGTTGAAACTGTTTTTCCCCACACCCCTCCCAGTTCTTGGTTGTAGTTTAAATTTGTTGGCTTTTGCAGTGCCCGCCCCACTGTAGATTTGATCTAAGACACTCCCTCAGGCCCATCTCTTTACCGCATTCTACCTAATTAACCCTTTCTGCACTTGCTTTTAGTCCTTTTTAATTTAATTACATTTTTTCAAACTGTGTGTAGACTAATATTGCTATATATTGAAGTGTGCCAGCTTGCACTGCATGAGAATTGTATATCTACTGCTTTTGCTACTTTTCTGAAAAAAAAAAAAATTTCATCTGCTTTTACTGTACTTGTGTTTCTTCCTACTTTATTTTGCTTTTGCGTCATCTTAAAAGTACTCAATTGTATTTATTACTGCTTGGTGTAACTCCTTCTAAGCCTTTTAGTTTCAACACTTGGGCTTCAGACCAGTTGTTTTACATTGAGAGGGTTTGTGGTCTGCACTGTAGTGGCAGAACAGGTAGCTTACATCCTTCTAAGTTGGGAACTGCTGATTGAGGGCTCAGTGTCTGTTATTCTAAAAGTGTATTAATTCTGGTTTAAGCACTTGGGCTTTCAGGCCAGTTATTTTACATTAAGAGGGTTCGTGGTCTGCACTCTTGTGGGAGGAGAGGCTGGACTCTGCCCTTCTGAGCTGGGAATTTCTGGTTAAAGGCTTAAAGTGCATGCATATCTGAACTGCTTCTTACTGAAATTGGTACACCTTGTTTGCTGTAGCATAGACTAGATCCAGGCCTGCTGAATCTAGCTTTGTTTGTATAACTTGAGCACTAATCCAGGCATTCTTTAAAGTATTCAATTGTATTTATTACTGCTTGGTAGTAACTTGATTAAAGTGTCGCTATCATTCTAAGTCTTTTGGATTAAGCACTTGGGCTTCAGACCAGTTGTTTTACATTAGGAAGGTTTGTGGCATGCACTGTGGTGGCAGGACAGGTAGCTTTCATCCTTCTAAGTTGGGAACTGCTGATTGAGAGCTCAGTGTCTGTTATTTCTAAAGTGTATTAGTTCTGGTTTATGCACTTGGGCTTCAGGCCAGTTATTTTACATAAAGAAGGCTCGTGGTCTGCACTCTTGTGGGAGGAGAGGCTAGACTCTGCCCTTCTGAGCTGGGAATTTCTGGTTAAAGGTTTATAGTGCCTGCATATTTGAACTGTTTCTTACTGAAATTGGTACACCTTGTTTGCTGTAGCATAGACTAGATCCAGGCCTGCTGAATCTAGCTTTGTTTGTATGCTTGTTGTTTGTTTGCTTGTTATTTCCCTGGAATGCTAATTCCACCTAAAATGCGGCTTCTCAGCACTTCTGTAGATCCCTAGTGATATCTGCATTACTTACTGTACTTATTTCCTTGTTTCACTTGAAAGAAAGTTACTGTTTGTCGTTTTTGCATTTAAGTTACCTGTAACCCATTGCACTTAAGTTACCTGGCACTTGCTCACTAAAGCAATTATATAAGTCAGCACTAAAAATTAAAAGCACTACACCCTCACTCCCCATTGGCCCTTGTTTTCAATTATAAAGGAATTCCCAATATTATTCTAGCATGTCTAAAGGTCAGTTGTCAATCTCCTCTCCGGTCCAGCTGGTGAACCTGGGAATCTTGAGGCAATGTTACAACTGCCTCATGTACACAGACAACCCTCTCCTCCTCCCAACAAATTCCAACACATGTGAGAGATTCAACCATATAGCCAAACTGGAGGCTAAACTCTCTCAACTCAGTACTGGCATAACCAGTCTGGAGGAGAAGGAAACCACACTCACTACAATTCCAGTCTCACATAGACCTACCACGACAGCAAACCAAACACATAATCACACAAAAACATACTCGGCGGCTCTAAATAAAGATCTGCCTAAGCAGCAGAGACCTCCGAAACAGACACCCAAGCAACCGCTACCCCAAAACAAAACACGTGCAACACATATATCACAAAGCCAGTGTGCCGAACAGTCACAGCCCTTAAGGCTAAACAGCACACCTGATACACTTGTAATAGGTGACTCTATCGTCAGGCACACTGACATCCCGCTCACCAGGCTGAACAAGGAGAAGGTCATGGTGAGCAGCCTGTCGGGTGCTAGGATCCGCCACATAACACAAGCACTCAGGTCACTCCAAGGCAAGCACAAATATGACTCAGTCATTGTCCATGCTGGTGTGAATGACCTGAGATGTACCTCCCTGGACTACATGAAAAGAGACATAGAGGAGCTCTCTGAGCATGTAGCCCAGGCCGGTATGACCCTGACCTTGAGTAGCATCTTACCCTCACCAAGAATGATGCCACAATATGAAGACAAGATGATCAATTTCAACAATTGGCTTAAGTACTGGTGTCATTCAAAGGGGATCCAATGCCTGTCAGCCTGGGATGATATGCTCGACAAGCCACGATGCTTCACTAGGGACGACTTGCACCTGTCACCCCTGGGCTTTCGGATATTGGCAAAGGCTCTTGCTACCCCCATAGTGCCTTTTTTAGGCAAGGCTCAAAAGACAAACCCACCTCCATAGGTATCACAAGGGATAAGAAACTAAGAGTAATGCTACTCAAGGCCAGAAGTCTAAACCTCAAGATGCATGCACTTGAAACTCTCCTTAGCATGGAGAACATCAATATCTGTGCAGTAACAGAAACCTGGTTCAGGGCTCCCTAGAGCACCCCAGCACTACCAGGTTATACCTCATATCATGCTTTTCAGCCCCAAAACTTGGACCGAACTACAAAAGGAGGGGGAGTATCGATATTCATCAAAGATACCCACACCTCCAGGTTGGTAGCAAAGCCCGAAGCATCAGAGACTATCCATGTGCAACTAACAGTGGGTAAAACTGCCTTCCAGTTTATAGCCTGCTACAGACCACCCTCCCAAACCCAGGAACCCCATTCGGCCTTCCTGAGAACACTGGAAAATATGAAGGTCTCTCCAAACACCATTATATTGGGCAACTTCAACTACCCAAACATAGACTGGGAGCATTACTCTAGCTCCAACACCCTAGCCCAAAGGTTCCTAGACTTCATAAACTCAAATGCTATGGAACAACTTGTTACCACTCCCACAAGAGGGGAAAACATACTGGACCTGATCATCACCAACATGGGGACTCTATGCTCCAGACCAGAAGTGTACCCCTCACTGGTAAGATCAGACCATAAACTGATCTCACTGGATATTCACATCCCGACCCCACCCCCTGCCCAGAAAACCACAGTGAAAAGCTTCTCTAAAGCAAATTTCACACTCCTCAAAACTGAGGTGGAATCCTTCAAAGTCCTCGGGCCTGTGGAAAATACGGCCCAGACCGCAGAATCCTTTATAAATGCATTCTATGAACACCTTCAGGAATGCATGAATCATGCAATCCCAAATAAAACCAAGACCCAATCCTCCAAAGGCAAACATCCTGTCTGGTGGACCCCAGCCATAAACAAACTATACAATAGAAGGAGGAAGCTACTACACGATAGAGCAAAATCCCAAAAAGGGAAGGCATCTCTGATCAGTATTAGCAAAAAACTAAGGGCACTCATAAAATCGTCTAAGGCTAGCTTCGAGAGAAAAATTGCACAAGACACTAAGGGTAATCACAAGGCTTTCTTTATTTATGTTAGGAACCTGGGTGGGAATTCCCAGATATGCTCAGAATTAGTCCAAAATGACAAAAAATACACCGAACCCACAGACATTGCCAGCATCCTAGCTGACAGGTTCAGTGCAAACTTCTCCCCCCCTCCCCACTAAAAGGACAAATATCTATCCCAGCAGAGTGCTGCCCCCCCTGACATCTCAGATGCTCAGGTAAGAGCCGCCCTCTCCAAAGCAAAAAACACAGCATCAATGGGACCAGACGGTGTCCCGGGCTGCGTCCTACATGAACTCCAAGAAGAGCTAAACCCAAACATAAATCTACTGTTCATTCTCAGCCTTACTACAGGATATGTACCTAAAGAGTGGTGTACAGCAACAGTGGTCCCTCTCCACAAAGGTGGTGCCTCAACGGACCCTGGAAACTGTCGCCCCATAAGCCTGACTAGCTTGGTCTGCAAAGCTATGGAAAGGATCATCATGGACCTCATAAATAAAGATATTGGGGACCTACTGACACTGGATCCTACCCAGTTCAGCTTTGTTAAGGGCAGATCCTGCCTCTTAAACCTGGTCGACTTCTTTGAAACTTCACCAAGGCCATTGACGAAGGGAAGGTGGTCCACACAGCCTACCTGGACCTTGCAAAAGCCTTCGATACAATACCCAACTCTGGCATTATAGATAAGCTCACCAGCTTAAATATAAACCCCTATGTCACTAGATGGGTTGCAAACTGGCTGAAGGACAGAACCCACATGGTTAGAATTGCTGGAGCCATGTCAGACTCCAAACCAGTTACAAGTGGCATCCCACAAGACTCAGTTCTGGGACTTCTCTTGTTCGGTATATATTTCTCAGAGGTACAGGCCAACACAGAAGGACTGTGGCTGACCAAGTTCGCAGATGACTGCAAACTGGGCGCCATAATCAACTCTCCAGCTGACACAAGCATCCTCCAAAAGGGCCTCATAGAAACAGACAACTGGTGCCAGAGCCATGGGCTCAAGCTAAACGCCAAAAAGTGTATAGTCATCCCCTTTGGCAAAAACAAAGTGCCCACAAATTACCACATAGGTGGTAATCCATTAAGTACAGAAGAAGTAATTAGGTACCTGGGGACCCAAGTTTATAGCAATCTCTCATTTGACAACCACGTGGCCAAAGTGGTTAGAAAAACATTTTATATAGCCCACCTAATCATGAAGGGATTCACATCTAGATTAGGGGAGGTCATCGTGCCTCTTTACTCATCCCTCATCAGGCCCATAATCGAGTACAATGCCCCTTTTGGTATGTACCTTACCAAACACCTGCAGCAACTGGAAAGACCCCAAAAGTACCTCACCAAGAGGATCAAAGGGCTCAAACAGATGCCATATGCTGCCCGGTTAAAGAAACTCCAGCTCTACTCAGTGGCATACTGCCTGCTCAGAGGCAACCTGTGCCTGACGTATAAAGCCATGTCCAACCCGGAATTAAGGGACATGCTGCACCTCAAAAAATCCAAATCCCATCGAGCTACACGCTCGAGAGACTTGAACCTCAGCACTGAAATAAATAGGACATGCTGGAGGGACAGATTCATAACCCAGAGGCTCCCTTCACACTGGAATAAAATCCCAGTCCAGGTTAGGCAGAGTCCCTCATTGACTCTCTTCAAGAGGAATCTTGATGAGTGGATGGGAGATCGTAGGTTTACCCCGGGTATCACTTCTGTGTCACTGTTAGACAGAGGCACAGTATACTAACCTCGAAAAAGGGCATAGCAAAATTAATTTAAAATGGGTGGCGAAAGCCAAACATACTCTGGCTAGGCTTATAAATGCCCTAGGGCAGATAGCCTAGTATGAACCTATGAACCTATGGACCTATAATATAGTAAGAAGACACACAAATACAGTAAAAGCAGCTGAAAAGTGTTTATGTTTTATTTATTTAAGTAAAAAGGGAGGAAACAAAAGATAATTCAATGTTAAGAAAATAAGGGGGTGGGCCTACCCAAGTGATCTCTGTACTCAGTAGAATGTAATGATATAATGGGACTGGGAGGAGTGTCCAATATCAAATTTATAGTAGAGGCGGGCAAGTCAAAAGCCACCAAGTTTTATGAACACAACAACAGTTGGGTGGGCTGGTGGGAAAAATAAAAAATATAAACAGAATCAGAACAGAAAAAGGAGTCCTGCAGTAAAGTTCACAACCCTGAGATATGTTCACAAAACACAACCTTTGCAGAATACTGTTAAAACAAGAACCTAAGAGCAGTGCAGTAAAAAGCAGATGGGATTACTTTAACAAGTGCAAGTAGTGATAAATTCTACCAATAAATAAATGTAGTATGGGAGTGTAAAATATCACTGAAACAGAGCAAGTGCAAAAAATATACTTATATCAGCTTAGTAATTCCATATAGTCTTAGAAGCACTAACATGTTTGCAGCTAGCCACAGGTAAAGAGCCAGGCATACCCACATAGGTTATGGAGTGGGCAGGACACAGCCATCATCATTTGTACACATGAGGGGCACAGTGGCAGGTGACTGTAGCACCATGATATGAAGTAAGGTCATGGGAAGTGAATATGGTAGCAATATAGTCTGTCAGGTTGTGCAGAGTCAGGGCTCACATCTGGCATTGGAGAGGTTGTGTTGCCATGATTCAACCATTGCTGCTGTCCATTGTGTTCACTTCCAGTTTTGGGGCTGCTTCTGCTTTGTGGCAAAGAAGGGATCCATGTGCATACATACTGTCATGGTATACCAGGTGTTGAACCCGAGGAGCAGCACTACACATGATCTGAATGATGCCCACATCCAGGGGTAGCAGGCCATGTGCCTGCAAGTGACAGTGCTCTTGTTGTACTAACTACCTGTGTTGTCGGACGGCTTGTGCTTTACCACCTTGCATCTGCAGCCTCCTATGGCCATGAACTGCACTGCTAGTGAAGACATACTGGATGTTGGTTGCAATGTGCATCATGGATGCACCTATTCAGGCAGCAATTGCCACCATCATCCTCAGTAGTACTGTTTACTGTATATCTCTATACTCCAGGTCTCTATGAAGTTGTACATCCCCCAGCAAGCTGTGAAACACATTCATCATCTCCATTATGCTGTACATAACAGCTGTTTGTGTAAGATAACTGACCTGGCTCATCTCCTGGTTGATTCCAAGTGCAGTGGCTATGACAGAGACAGTCATAGATTCATGGTTAAGCTGCATCATCATTCATCTTTCACCTATGGTATCTATGTCCACCTCAAAGAACAGTGTGCATGGCAGATACTGAGTAGGCTGGAGACACAGCTAAAGCCAGTGTGGGACTCTCAAATAGAGGATCTCTGTCATACTGTAGTAAGGCTGCATGTTTGCTTAACTAATACCTCTACAGTGGCCTCTGTAATGATAGGTGTGGGTTACCCATTTTCCATTAATGTAGCAGATAGTGCTGCTGTATCATCAGATGCATGTTGCCATTTTCATCAGCTGTGAACACTTGCTGACATTAGCCCCTTATTGTCCTGTTGTGCTGGAACTTCTACCAGTGGAACCTTTGAAAGCATGTAACCACTTGACACCACTGTCAGCACAGTGCCCCCATGTTCCCCTGTGGCATGCATAATGGTACACATGGAAGGAGTGCTACAGAATACATTGAGAGACATACATATTCAACCAAGATGTTGTATCTACAGATCAAAAGTGCGAGGAAAGGACAGATATACAGGTGGACCACTGACAGTCCCTTACTTTGATCATGCAGAGGTGTGTGTGTGTGTGTGTGTGTGTGTGTGTGTGTGTGTGTGTGTGTGTGTGTGTGTGTGTGTGTGTGTGTGTGTGTGTGTCTGTATGTGTGTGTGTATATACACACCATAGTCTGCTGTATTGGACATTATTAATCTGTTGCATCTCCTAGTGACACATTGGTGGTTGGTGCCAGGCCTTCTCCCACATCTAAACTGTGCTGTGGTAGAAGGGGCTGTGGGCTGATTAACCTGGCTTGCAAGCAACACCAAAGACTCAACATCTGTTAGCTCTCCCTGGGTTGGTGGTTCACTCTCTGAGGTGGACTTGTCTATTGCAATGTCCCTTTCCTTTTTCTTAGCATGAAATATCTTATAAGTAACCCTCTGTTACACCTAGTATAGGAACCTATTACAGTTGATCATGGCATTCATCTCCTGTATTCACCCTTGCCAAACCTGGTCTCAGTAATTCTGTTTTTTTTTTTTTTTTTGTTAGTAACATTATTAAATTATCACTTAAGAGAAAACAAACCACATTAACATTTTTTTCCATTTACATTCATTATACATTATATATGTTTTCCTTATAACATCTGTCCTTCAGTTTAACATTACATAAATTGCTCAATTCCTGCCTTCCCTTAAACTTCACTCCTCCTCATCCTAAACATTGTTCTGCATGTATTGCTCCCACAGATTCCATATTTTTCTATGTAACTTGCTCCTTCCCTTTTCTAGTTTCCTCTTCCAATTCTGCTATGTCTTTTACAATATTCAGTGCTTTAATGACAATTGGTTAGGTTTTGACTTCCATTTTCAAGTACTTGCCTTTTTTAGTAGCCAGCAGAATTAAACTTAATAATGCCTTACTGTGTCTGGGCAATTCAGATCCTGTGTCCCAGCTCAAAAGAATTCTTTCCTTAGTTACAGTCATTTGTTCCCCCAATATTTCTGACAGCATACTCTGGAAGGCATTTTCAAAATCTGCCAACTCGTTATACCCTCAAACACATGCTCCCAGCTATCTCTTTCTTCCCTGTAACACCTCCATCATTTGTTGTCTACGTGAGGAAATATTTCTTCAGGTCTGCTAGGGGTATAAAAATACCTATGCAAATACTCCTAAGCAAAAATACTAAACCTTTGTTTGATATTTGGGAGCTATACACGTCTTCCAAATGTTCCCTTATAAATTGTTTTTGTAGTCAATCTTCCCAATCTCTTCTAACCTTTTCTGATTGATTCTTATAACTATCATATAATATTTATATGCCTTACTAATTGTCCATTTTTAACAGCAGCTTCTTTTCTAGATTCGACTAAAAACTCTACCAGAGCAGATATTTCACTTAGGACTCGCCTGTCCCTTTCACTTTGCATATACTCTGATATCAATTCTTGGTAGGGAAGGTAGCCTCTAGCCTGCAGTCAAATGTTTTCTTGGACTCATCCCACTGTTTTACCTTTCTCTCTCAAGTTATATGCTCCCAATACCTTGACAGTTTTCTCAAGCAAATTCCAGTCCGTCTTGCATATTTTCTGTACATCCACATGCAGTTATCCCTATTGGCAGAATCTCCATTCCCTAGTCCAATAATGGCTTTATTCTTAGAATGCTTTCTGCAAATTATGAATATAATGTTTTCATGGTTGTTGTTGCTGTTCTCCCCAAGGATCTGCATCTAAAATCTCACCCTACCCTTATTTGTTGAACTTCCCCTCATTTCATCATCAACCCTTTCCAATTTGAATTATAACCTTCTGCTTGTGTTTTATATGACCCTTAACTGTGTAGCTGTAACATATCCCTTCAGATCAGGTCATTCTAAACCAAATTATTCTTCTTTTGGAGGATCACCTTATCCTACTTAACTTTTTCCCTCTTACCCTCGCAGATAAATTCCTTCAACTTGTCATGAACTATTAGCTAAAATTTTTCCTCTAGTTTGTAAAAATTATGCCTGACCTGTATGTAAAACTAAACAGAGTAAGAACATTTCACAGCTTGTATTTAACTATCAATATCCATAAGCAAAATCTTCCATTTTTGTATTTTTTGTATGATTCTTTGTCTTTGTTTAGTATTTTCCCACATATCCTTAGCTGCCATAACAGAAGTCTTTTTAATCCATACTGCTAAATACTTCATCTTATGTTCCAATAAATATGGGTATTGCTGAACAAATTCATGTGTGGATGCATAATTTATGGCTGTAGCCTTTGTTTTATCTGCATTAATTTTATATCCTGAAAATACTTGAATCTGTCCATAATATTCCACAATACAGAGAAAAATAATATCAGTTGCAAAAAATAACTTTTCTTGATTACCACACCAATTATATCCTTGAATTTTTGCATTCCTTATTTTCTTTAACAATGGCTATAAATATAAAGCAAATAACAGAGGGAAAGACAGCAGTCCTGCCTGATTCCTCTTTTTAAATACAACCTATCTGAGGGTACCTTGCCACTTTAATTTTTGCCTCTGATCCTTCATATATCCTGCAAATTACCCTTACTGTTGTAGCAGGACATGAAAATGCTTCCATTACTCTACTCATAAAATCCCCAACTTACTCCATCAAATGCTTTCTCTGCATCAAGATCCACCAGCAACAGTGGTATTTTCTTACATTCTACTTCCTGCTGGAACATGATTATTCTATTAATGTTGGCACTGATCCACATCTATCAACTTTGGCAATACCATTGACATTCATTGAGCTAGTATACACATAAACAGTTTATAATCATGGTTTAAAATTGAAATGGGTCTATATGAAGCTGGTGTGATAGGTCTTTACCCTCTTTGGGTGATGCAATCACCTTTGCCATTCTTTTAGCTAGTACAGAAATAAATACTTTGTGATAATGGTTTAAAATTGAAATGGGTCTATATGAAGTTGGTCTAATACAGCCACCATAGCTTTCTTCCAAGATGCTGGTGCTTTCCCTCCTTTTAAAATATTATTAAACAAAATCTTTCAGATCTTTATCACTTTCTTCCCTCCTAACTTCCACAGGAATACCATTTGTTCCTGGAAACTTCCCTGCCAATTGATTATACATCACCATTTTCATCTCATCTACTCTAACCTCAGCATTTAGTTAACTTTTAGCTGTTGAGCTTCATCTTCCCCTAACCTTTTTTTCCAAACATCTTTATTAAATTTTCACATATGACAAAGGAAATCTTACATTTATATAAATGAAAAACATACAAAATGACACCAGTTTAGTTGCAAACAGTTTACATCACAGAGACCATTGAAACAACTGTAGTTGCAAACATACATTACTTATAAACCATCCAGTCATTGTCAGTCAAGCATTATATGGCTCATTCAAATCCTGCCTCCTAAACCTCATTCCTGCTCTGCATATATTGTTCCCACAAATCCTATTTTTTCCTATGTAGTTTGTGCCTTCCCTTTTCTGAAGATCCCAATTCCAGTTGTTTTATCTGTTATTATATTCACTACTTCTAGTAAAGCTGGTCTAGACTTTGATTTTCATTTTCTAGTAATTGCTTTTTTGGCAGCCACCATAATTAGACTCAGCAAGGCTTTACTATGTCTAGGCAGTTCAGATTCTATAGCATAATTAATCAGCTCCCCAGTCAGTCCAATCTGCTCACCCAGCATCTCCGATAGAGTGGTCTGCAGAGAATCCCTAAAGTCTGCCAGCTCACTACACTGCCACAAAATATGTTCCCAGCTACCTCTTTCGTATCCATCACACCTCCAACATTTGCTATCCACCTGAGGAAAAATTCTTTGGAGTTTACTTGGGGTATAAAAATACCTATGCAAACACTTCCAGGCAAAGATCCTAAATCTTCTAGATGTTGTTGCATATTTGGGAGATGTAATTATGTACTCCCATTGTCTGTTTGTGAACTACTTATCCAATCTCTCTTCCCAATCCTTTCTAAGATCCTCTGATTGATTCTTATAATTATCATGCAATATTATATATGCTTTACTATTTATTCATTTTTAAATGGCAGCTTCTGTTCTACATTCTATTAAAAACTCTACCAGTGCTGGTCTTTCATTTAGGAGCCCCCCGTCCCTGTTCCTTTCTTTGCCTATACTCTGATATCAATCCTTGATAGGGAAGGCAATCTCTAACCTGCAGTCCAAATAAATTTTTGGCCTCTTCCCATTTTATTATTTTCCCTTTCTAGGTATTTGCTCCCAATACCTTGGTTCCTTTGCCAGTTTTCTCCAGTAAATTCCAGCCCCCTCTTGCCTGTTATTTGTATCCCTGCCCACAGTCATCCCTATCGACAAAAATCTCTTTTCTCCATTCTCGTGCTGGTTTGGTTCTTAGAATACTCAAAAAGCAAGTAATGGAACCCATTATAGAACTGAAAAAGACTGAAGCACCTTCACTCAACCTCCTCAGTAGAAAAATGTTAAGTAATTCCACAGAGAATAACAAATGCAAAAATAGCTGCATCCTGACATGCACTTTCGATTATCACAGTATCAAAAATATTATTGAATAAAACTGGGACACTGTCACAGGAAACCCTTTTCTGATTAACATCTTAGGTGAAGCCCCATCATTTGTTTATAGGAAGGCCAAGAACATTATAAGTTTTGTTGAATTTAAACCTAGACCATATGAGAAAAGCACTAAAAGATGTGAAACCAATTGTACATTTTGTATATTTATACAGCAAGGTGATAGTTTTTATTGCCCTTATTTAAAGAAGATTATTAAAACCAGTGCAGGGGGTGACTGTAACACTACAAAAGTAATTTACAGTGCACAGTGCAATGAATGTGATGCATTCTATGTGGGCAAGACTGTAAATAAACTCAAGTGTAGGATTTCATGTCATCTGTCAGAAATCCGCTCTGGATGTAAAAATAATGCATTAGCCAAACACCTTTCTCTTCATAAAAGACCCACAGGTTTTAAGTTCCAGATCCTGGATCGCATAGACATGGGTGATCTTGAAGGAGACATCCCGAATATTTTGGAGAAACATGAACTCATGTGGCAATTAAAGCTGAACTCTTTTAGGAAGCCTGGACTAAACTACTACTGTTCAATTAAAAGTGTACTGGAACTTAGAAAATTGCCACATTGTTTACATGACTAATTGTATTTTATTTTATTTTTTTCTACAAACTGGTTTTAAATATCATTTTAAGTCAATTGAAATTTAAGTGTATATTTTGTTTCCATCATCATACATAACATTTTTTCTTATTTTTATTGTTTCTAGTTATTTTTTCCACTTTATTCAATATGATGTGTAATAACAATACTAACAAATTATACAATTATATATATTTTATTAGATTATTTTTAGGGTTCTTGTACACAGACCTGAAGAAGTCTAGAAGGACGAAAGCGATCTTTGTTAACAACAGGTTATGAAAACAGAAATTGATTTTTACATGCAAAATGTATATGTATATATTTATATATATTTTTTGATTGCCAAATGAACTAAGGTTGATATATTTCCAGCCATGTAGTATGTTGTCGTGGATAAAATCACAGACTTAATAATCTACTTAATAATCTGGTTAAATAAGCGGTACCACATCATTATAAATTTTATTTAAAGTACATAAGGGTTATATATTATTATGACAACTACTAAGTAGGGCAGGACTAGCTCGAATGTTACACTGATGGGGGAAGGGATGTGAATTTAACACGTGTACCAATAACACTTTGTTTCACAGCACAATAAATCACTCCCATGCCTGATAAAAAGTATATATATATTTAGAAAGCTTGTGAGGAAATTATTACCCTATTTTTGTTTTACTTGGATTGCTTGTCTGTGTACTTAAAGGATTTTTGACTAGAAACAGACTGCCTGCCTTGCTTGGATTACTTTTGAATACTTAGTAATGCTGTACAATTATATATTTTCTATTATTATTTTTTGTTTTGTTTTGACTTAAGACGAGTTTAAGTTCGCTACTTCTATTACTATTGTCTGATCTGATTAATATACAGTGATTAACTAGAAATATATGGACTGAAAATCTTCCACACAGAGAAGTTTCTTACACTGTTTTGTTCTTAGAATTTTATGAATATAATACTGTATGATTTTGGGTGTTCTCCTGAAGAGTGTGTATCCCAAATCCCAATCTCTCCTTATTTATTGAGCTTCCTCCATGTGTCAACATCATTCCTTTCCACTTTGAATTACAGTTTTCTACTTGTGCTATGTATAAGAGCCTTAACTGTGGTACTCTAAAATACCCCCTGAAATTAACTAATCCACCTTGTTCTATTGGTAGAATCAGCTTATCCCACTTGATCCTTGCTGTCTTCCATTCCCAGATAAAATCCTTGAACTCTTTTTTAATTGCTATCCACAACTTCTTCTCTGGTTGATAAAAGTATGCCTGCCCTGTGTATAAGACTAAAGGGACTAAAAACATTTTAATTACTTGTATCTTAGTATCCATGTCCATATAACAAAACTTCCAGTTTCTCAATTTTTGTATTATCTTCTGTTTAGTCTCTTTCCACATATCCTCAGCTGCCACCACAGAGCCATTTCTAATCCATACTCCTAATTATTTCATTTTATCATGTCCACATAAATATGGATACTGTTGGACCACTTTGTGTGTGGGTACATAATTTACTGCTATTGCCTTTGTTTTATCTTCATTCATTTTATATCCTGACAAAATCTGAAGCCATCTTAAAATGTTCCACAACACTGTAATGTCCCTTTCTGGTTTTGCCATGTATAAAATAATATAATCTGCAAATAGAGCCAGCTTTTCCTGACTACCATACCAATTATATCCTTGAATTTCCGAGTCCCTTATTTTCTTTGCCAATGGTTCTAAAATAATGCAAACAACAAATGGGAAAGCAGACAACCCTGCCTAGTTCCCCTACTCAAGCAGAAATTATTGGAGAGGATCCCACCCATTTTAATTCGCACCTCCAATCCCTCATATATTATTTTAATCAACCTTATATTTGTATCAGGGAAAGCAAATGCTTTCATTGCCCTGCTCATGAAGTCCCAGTCCACTCTGTCAAATGCTTTCTCTGCATCAAGACCCACCAATAAAAGTGGTACTTTCATACATTCTGTTTCCCTCTGGATCATCAGTGTTCTGTTAATGTTGTCAAATGTTTGCCTCCCCTCCACAAAACCACACTGATCCATATCTATCAATGTTGGTATCACTTTTGCCATTCTTTTAGCTATTATAGACACAAAAACTTTATAATCTTGGTTTACATTGAAATGGGCCTCCATGAAGCTGGATCTAATGGATCTAATGGATCTTTACCCTCTTTCAATATTACCATTACCACCGCCTTCTTCCAGGATACTGGTACTTCTCCTCCTCTTAAAATACTGTAAAACAAAACCTTCTAGATCTTTATCAGTTTTTTTTTCTCTCCTAACTTCCAAACTTCCACAGGATTACCATCTATTTCTGTGGACTTTCCTGTAGATTGGTTATACATAGCCATTTTTATCTCATTCCTTCCTATCCTAACTGTTAGTAATTCAGCCTCATCTACCTCTAACTTTTGCATATTTAATTCTTCCATAAATATTTCCATTTGTACCTTTCTTGATTTCCATATTTCTCTGCTTTATACAAATTTTCATAAAATTTCTGAAATATTTCTAATACTTCTACAGGGTCTCTTGTTATCTTCTTTTTTCTAGGCCATCTTCCCCTAACCTTGGCATAGTTAAGTAAATATTTCTATTTGTGCTTTTTCTTTGTGTCCACATTCCTCTGCTTCATACAAATTTTCATAAAATTTAAGAAATATCTCCAAAACTGCTATATAATCTCTAGTTATTTTTCTTGTCATAGGCTCAATAAGTTTGGTGACTACTCTTTCAACTTTCTGTTGTCTAAGCTGTTATGCTAAAAGTTTTTGTGCTCTGGAATTGTTATCAAAGAAACAGTTGCTTAGAGCAATCTTTCCAAACTACTGCATATTATCCAAATTCCCACTTATTTTCTCTTTAGTATTCTGCAGTTGCTCTTCTTGTTCTGTCAGATTCCCCTTATTTTACAAAACTGTCATCTTTGTCAGCTCTTCTCAGCAATTCCTATTACTTCTTAACCATAACTTTCTCTTTTATTGCACACACTAGCTATCCCTTCTGAAGAAATTTCTGTCATCTGTATTAACTCTTGAATAATTTCCCCTTCCCATTCCATGAATTCCTCTTTTTAACATGTAGATGGGAAAGCACCAGTTTCTCATTCTTGCTTCATTACCTTGCATTTTTATCCTAGTTTTTATTTGTATTTAATCTGAAATAGCTATTAGATATGTGTTGATATTTTCAATTAAATGCACACATTCCTGTGAAATATAAACCCTATCCAGTCAAGCTCAGTTATTGTACCTTGGAGAATAATATGTAAATTCTGCCTGAGTTCTTACTACTGAAGTCATGTCATCTGCACTAAATATTTTCATAAATTTCTTCAGAAATGTACCCTGTTTTGTTATAGTTTCCATTCTGGGTCCACCTCATACATCCTGTTTATTGCAAATCATATCCAATCCCACCTACAAATAATATTCCCTACTGAAAGCTGATTATTTCTCCCAAAACTTTCTTTAAAGACATGTCAGTGTAATCCTCCTTCTTGGCCAGTAGCCCCTTATGACCACAAATCTATCATTATTATCTTTTGTTTCCTCTTCTATCACTGTTGAAGCCCCTCTAGCACTCAGTATTATTACTCATCTTTTCCTTGTTATTCTGCTGAATATCCGTCCTAAAATCCATTTTTTGTCAAATTCACATGGTCATTTCTGCAAATGGTCTCACTATTTTTTGTCTGCAGCATCTTTGCCTAGGAGGTGAATGCCATGTGTGCAAAGGGTCCACAGTAGTATTTTGTTCTCCTGGCTAGTTAACCTTTGTAAGTAATACCTCCATCAGGTGGTCATGCCAGTACTTGTATACCTGATGGCAAAACATATCAGTCAATGGCTGCATATGCTAAGCTGTGATATGTATATTAAAGTAGCCATGGCCTCCCCCCTTAATGGCTCTAGTTAACAACTGCAATTACTAATATGCATAGCTTTACCCCCCCCACTTAGGCACTGTGCCCTTGCCTCTATATCTGTGCTTGAAACCCCAAACCCTTTCTGCTGTGTAAACTCCACAGTATGCTTTGCTCACAGCTGGATGCCTTCCCCTCACATGCAGCCAGATGGCACAGTGCCATGCCAATTCTAATGGGGTCCCATTTACATGTACAGCAAGACATATACCTCAGTCTTTCTGATATCCACCCTCAAATGTAGGGTCAGAGCATCTACTGTGGTGTGCAGTATCCTCAAGATAGGATAGCATGGATTACAGACTGTGCACCATGGCAAGGTTAGCTACTTGACAGAGTAAAATATGGCTCTGGGTGATTTCAGCCATGTTGATTAAGGTCTCCAAATGGGCATGGGTATTTGCCAGTAATAAGTGGGTTGAGGACCTGGCCTACTCTGACATATGCTAGGGACCCATGCTAATGGTGGGAGTGGTGTACATGCCCCTATTGGGCATTATGTGGCCACCATAAAGCCCAGAAGCCCTGGGTCAATATGCTACTGGCCAGCCAGTGTCCAGTTGCTCAGCCTGAGTTATGTGGTATAGCTCTGTTGAGCAAAGCTGGAAGTAAAATCAATCAACCTGCCAAACACAAACTAAGAATTGCTGCACTCAGTTTAGGTTCACTGACAGGAGGGAGCATGGAAGTGGATGACATAATGGTACGAAGGAGGCTGGACATCCTATGTATCCAGGAGACAAGATGGAAGAGCAATGCAGCAAAGACATTTGGCTTGGGATTCCAGAGTCTACTGCTCAAAAGGAGGACAGGCTAGAAATGGTGTGGGAATTGTGGTGAGGCTTCAGAAGGCAGTGAGGGATGTCATCAGAATTAGTCACAAACTCATGGCAATTAGTTTCCAGTGTAATAATAGAGCACTATTCATAATCTCAGCCTATGCCCCACAGCAGGGGTGTGATAGTGAGGAAAACAGTGCATTCAGAAAGCAGTTGCAAGATCTACTAGATAAAGCAGGGCAACAGGAATTAGTGTTGATAATGGGTGATGTGAATGCACATATCAGATAGACGAAACAGGATATGAGAACTGCCTGGGTCCACATGGGTGGAGTAACAGGAATAAAGAAGGAGATACTATTCTAGACTTCTGGCAAATGGCTTGATAGTAGCCAGCAAATGATTCAGAAAGAGAGACAGCTACAAGATCACATATAAGAGTGGCCAACATGCAACTCAGGTAGACTTCCTCCTAGTAAGGAAAGGGCACTGGGGTAGAATCAGTGATTACAAAGTCATCCCCAGTGAAATAGTCGGCCCACAGCATAAACCACTGGTTGCCAAAATCAGCTGCAAGCAACAGTCAGAGAAGACTATAAGGTCAACAGAGACCAGGCTGAAGACCTGGAAGTTGACTATAAAGTGCAACAGTTCAAGGAATTGTTCAGGGCTCTAACACCCCAAGAAGAGGAGGAAACAGGTGAAGTTGAAGAATAATGGCAGCACCTCAAAAATGTCTGAGGACTACAAAACAGATATGTGGCCAAGCCAGGTACAGAAATAAAGCTGGTGATGGAATGCAGAAGTCCAGGAAGTCATCAAAAGAAAGAAGTAATGCAGGAAAAAGTAGGAGGTAGGAAAGATGGACATGGTTAGGAAGGAATACTGGCTGGCTAACAAACAGGCTAAGAAAGGAGTTACAATAGCAAAGGCACTCTAACAGCTTCTGAAAACTGACTCAGTAGGTGGCACAAAGAAACTATAACAGGTTGCAAGGCAAGGACAGAAAGATAAAGACTATAGTCAGATACCCTTCATAAGAAATGTCAACAACCTGCTCATCAGTCCACAGGCAGATAAAGAAAACCCCAGAGAAGCTATACTGCCCCATATACAGCCTATAATGACAGAAGAGGAGCCACCATAGAAGTAGTAAGAATAGCATTAAGGAAAATGAAGTCAGGAAAAGCAGCAGGCTCAGATGAGGTCACAGCAGATATGATAAAGATGCTGAATGAGACAGGGGAGAAATGGCTCCTGAGGGTACTCATAGCAGTTAACAGTGTGGAGAGAAAGGCCTATCCCAGATGACTGGAAAATAGCCATACTAGTGCCAGTGTTTAAGAACAGAGGCCATTCACAACTATGGGCAGTACAGAGGTATCAAACTCCTGCCACATTGCATGAAAGTTCTGAAGAGGGTGATTGATAAATAAATATGCAGAATAGTAGAAAGTAAGATGGGAGTTTAGAAGCTGGTATTCAGATCACGATGCAGCAGAACTGCCCTGATGTTTACAGTGAGACAGATAGTTTAGTAGTAGAAAAGTGAGGAATGAGTCCAACTGGGCATTCTTAGACTTGGAGAAAACATATGACAAGGTCCCAAGAAAACTGATTCGGTCAGTCCTGCAGTCATTCGAAGGCCTAGAAACATTGATAGAGTTGGTGCAAGCTAGGTACAAGGACACAATGACACAAGTATGAACAGTGTTCAGTCTCACACAGGGTTTCCCAGTGGGAGTGGGTATGCACCAGGGTTCAGCTGTGAGCCCACTGCTGTTGATACTGGAGATAGACTACATTAACAAAGAGATCACAGATTAATAAAGTTGCTGTATGCAGATGATGCTGCATCACAGGCAGACACTGGGCAAGAACTTCAGCAATAGATAGGGGAATGAAATGCAAAAGTGAAGGCACATGGGATGAAACTGAGTATAGATAAGACAGTTGTAATGACAGCAAATGGTAGAGTTCAGAAGAATCTGAGAATTTAGATAGAAGGGAAGACAGTGGAACAGGTTACCAAAGAATGGAAATCTGAATGAGGAGGTCAAAGGTAGAATTAGAGGGGCTGCAGACAACTGGCACAGAGTATCAGGTGTAGTATATGACAGAAGAATGCCAAAGAGGCTGAAAAGTACAGTGTACAAAACAGTGGTAAGATCAGTATTACTGTATGGTAAGGAAACCTGGGCAGTAAAGGCAGAGCAGTTGTAGGACTTAGAGGTGATGGAGATGAAGTTCCTGAGATGGGTGGTAGGGTTCACACTGTGGGACAGACAAAGAAATGAAGACATAAGAGCAGAAGCCAAAGTAGTTCCAATTGTAGAGAAGGTTAAAGATAACAGATTACGGTAGTCTGGGCATATGTGCAGAAAAACAGAAGACAATCTAGAGAAGATTTGAGACAGACAAGAAGAAGGCAAGAGGAAACAAGGACATCCAGCAAAGAGGTGAATGGATTGTGTGAGAGAAGACCTGTGACAGTCAGACATGAGTGTCAAAGAAGGCAGGAGAATGGCATTGTATAGAGAGAGATGACAACAGTTAACACAACACCACAACCCCATGTAAATAAATGAGGAAAAGGGGGTTGATGATGACGATAATTGTAACAAAGCAATTGATTCTTTTGATCATTCTGTTTATTACACTGTCTCTGCAATACATGAAATACACTACCCAACACATAAGGTCTGAGCTGTTTAATAAATTCAGAAAACGGTTAAAGAAACACCTCATTGACCCAGCAGAACTGTAGATGTTTGGCAGCACAGTCTATTAATTTATATCTCTTCTCATAACAGCACATCTATTCCCCTACTAAACCCAAATATATTACATGTGGAGCTTTCCCCTCCTGAGCTTCCTCTGAAGAAATATAAATAAATAAACACACAAATAACACAGAAATAAATAGTTTAGGACTGAGCACTAAATAGCTGCACAGGGTATTCACCTTTCTTGGAAAAGACAGGTGAAGCGCTTGACAGGGCATACCCTATTACTCTGTGATCTTACTAGAAAACTTGAGTGCTCAAGTGAAAGCAACAAGGGTACCTGGAAGGGTGTGATAAGGAGGAGTAGCCTTTAAGAACTGAATTATGGTAGTGTCTTGTTACTGGACATCTTTGCAAGCCATGGTTAATCCATAACAAACATCATGTTCAAAATCAAGAAAGCTCATAAGTTTCTTTAGTACTATAACACTTTAGGTCAAAGGTCAACAACATGTTTTATATTTATGTTAGCATACCTCAGGTCATATTTGCAGTCATCAACTGATTGCCTGATGTGCTGGATTCATCAGATGGGGCATCTCCTAGACAAATTAGGGAGGTTCAAAAAGAGCAGTGACAGTGTATTGGGAATATTTGGTAAAGGCCCCTTTGTGACAGTTTAACTCCTACCACTGAGAAGATTTCCACTACTTTATGAGTTAGGGTGGGTACATTCATTCTGAATGGATTATATCCATGATTGTGGTGCCTGGGGGAGTAGCAAAGAGCTGTGACCAGAGGGTAGTTAGTACCTGTCACAGAGTTAACCTTAAGATAGATTGTTGGACCCCAGTGGTGAGGGAAACTGAAGATAAAGAAGGTGGGTTTCCAGGGAGTGCTCATTGACAGTTACTGTGATTCACCTGAGAGATACTGGTAAGCAAGAAGGCTCTGTAAGATCTATTACCATTTACAATCTGACTATGAAACTACTAACCCTTTTTGATAAGTGTCATATGCATAAAAACAGTGATTATTGAACACATTTGTTCAGCTCCACCTTCCTGCAGTTTATTTCAGTTTACTTTTTCATGGTTAACAGTTTTTCTCAGTCTTGTAATTCAGTGCTTCAGGAAAAAGACAGCATTAGAAGTTAAAGTTGATTTAATTTGAGACAAATCAATCTGAAACAACAGAATTTCAAGGATCTTCACAATCGCTGTTTTTCAGAATAACGGCAATCAAACTCATTGATTCTTGTAACAGAACAACTTAGCTGGGTTATATATCAGATACCTAAACAAGTACACTAATCAAGTGTCCATTTTTTGTATCATGTTTTCCATCTTGGATGTGTAGGTGACCTTCTTTTCTTCCTGGTCAACAGGAAAATCTCAAGGCAGTGTACAAAACACGCTGTCCTTGACAGACTAAGTTCTGCGTCATAATTTGTTTATTTTGATGTTTTTGCCTTGTCTCCTGTTTGTCCACAGTCATGATGTCCACGTAATAATTGCAGAAAAACAAGTCTATTTTCATGATAAAGCACTTCTGTCTCACAGTTCATTAAAGTCAGTAATCTTGTTACATAAAATGGTAGTTGCAATACAAAATGGAAGATGGTGAGGCATGTTTAATGGTTTACATTCGTATGATTGAGTGCACATTGCTCGACCATGCATTTAACCAACATTTCTAAGTGAATCTCATAACGCTGAGTGGTTGGAATGTCATAAAAACACTGAATTCGACATTTCCAACCACTCTACAGCCTAAAATGAGTGCTAACATGGGTCAAAAAGGGGACGGGATTTTACAATTCACAACACTTGCAGTCGCATTTTCGTGATGTTGCCGCACTCCTTTTGGCCATACCCAGTCGACCATTCACCGGTTGACCATATGCATGTACACCAAGTTTAATTTATATAAATCATATAAAATGTTTCAATTCCTCTATGATTTATATACTATTAATACATTCACATTTTAATAACATCTTTGATAATGATCTACATTTTTCTTGATTTTTAAACCTACAAGTCAGCAATATCTTAAAACAAATCTTGATAAGCATAATAATAGAACTAATGAATAATACAGCAATAAAAATAAAAACAGTAGTTGCCAAAGTGATAGCTTGAGCATAAAAAAAGTTTAGTGAGACCATATAGAAGGACTATCAGATGGCTTCAAATAGGTTCTGGCAGACATGCCAGTGTGTCAGGAGGTCAGGAGCGGCAGTTAGGACCTCACTCAAGCTGTAGTCAGTAAGTGGAGGTGCTCACCAATGTTGTACAGAATGTCAGATATTGGAAAGAATGTCAGAGGATATAGCCTCCAATCAATTGGAAGACCCTAAAACCTTAGGTGAATTTGGAGTCCATCACTATAGCTGAAGCCACTGTAGTTGCCAGAATTTTCTGTGGTAGTAAGGCCACAGATTTGGATGAAATGTGACTGGAGATGTTGAAAGCACTGGAAGGAGTTGGGGTAGCTGGTATAACATATTTATTCAATGTTGTATGGCACCAATACTTAGAAAATGGGGTGGTGGGCACCATTTTTTAAAGAAAAAGGACAGAAATATATTTCAGCAAAACAAAAAACATACTCTTTATCCCCTGGAAGTGGCTATGTCAGTATGCTTTTGAGGAAACTTCATTTGATAGTCAAACTTCTGAATTATGGGAAAGATGCAAATTCTGGCCAGGCCATAGGACTGACCAACTCTTTAGCATTGCACAGTTATGGGAATGGTCAAATGAGTTTGTTACTCTTGTCTACATTTGCTTTATGGAGACGGAGAAGGCTTATCTCTGTATCCTGGCATGAACTGTGGAAGTGTGGATTACTGGGGCCAATACTGCATGCTATTTATTTTCTATATGAAAGCAGTGAGTGGTGCATCCATTCTTGACATTAATCAGAATTCATTCAAGGGATGTGTGTGTTTTGTGTGTGTGTAACACTTCATATGGGGTACATCTTGTCACTGCTCCTGTTCTTTTTTTTTATTTGCTGATTCCTCATCTGACGCACTCCTTGGTAACTGTCTTATCCCATACCCCCGCTCTTCCTGGTTATTCCTATAGCCCTTTTACAGCAATCCTAGCTGTATCACTGGGTGGGCCTCCCCTGACTACTAGAGAAGTTAGCCTTATGGAGTAGTTCAAACAAAGATCGAATGGGGGTGATAGCCTTAATATAGTAGCAATCAGACAGCATCCTTATTCCAGGAGAAACAGCAGACAATAACGTCAAAACAGCTGCTTGCATGCATCTATCCACAAAGCAAAGGATGTCATGCCACTTCCTCGAAGACTGTTGTTGGGCTTTGTGATTCCTTTTCTCCACTAGAGGTTACTTAGGCTTCAAACCCCAGAACAGTAGAACTGGCCATCAGTAGCTTTATTCTATCCCCCCTTGACTGACCTACCAGTGCCTCAGATCTATTCCTGAACATGATTCACTGGTGGTGCAGAATAACACCTTGCCTCTGCATTATCAACATTTTCATGTTCATTATTCTGTGTCAGAATATCAAGACAAAAAAAAAAGACTGCCATAGTATATGGTATGGGGACCTACAGGTGACATCTCTTTTGTTTGCAGATGGAGTTGTCCTTTTGGTTTTACTTGACTGGAATCCCTGACATGCACCGTAGTGATCTGCTGCTGATTTAGAAATGGCTGGGATAAAAATTAAAAGTTTCAAAACTGAGGTCATGGCATCCACAGAGAAAGGAAATAATGTCCCACTTACTTCAAGTGTGATAGAACAGCTATTCCTAGAAGAGGACCTCAAGTACTTTGGGATCTAGTTCACAAATGATGGCAAAGGTAAGTGTAAGACTAACAGATTCAGGTGCTGAGCCATTCATGGTGGGGTAAAGAGGGAGCTGAGTTTTCAGCCAAGGGCCTAAGTTTAGCCATCAGTCTATGTCCACATCCTCACATTTGGTCAAGAGCTGTGGATAGTGACCAAATTAATTGAATAACATGCTAGCTTCATAAATTATATTTTTTCCACAGGGTCACTGGGCTTAGTCTCTATGAAAGTGTGAGGAGTTTGGTATATGAATGCTGGGAGTAGTTCCACCACCCCTTCAATGTAGTAAGAGCTAACTTAGGTGGTTCAGACATCTTATAAGGATACCCCTGCACAACCAACAGGATGGACACCCTATAACATATTCAGGATACAATTGAAGAGTTATATTTCTGTTATGGGCTGAGAATGATTTGCAGTTCCCCATGATGTGCCAGAATTTGTGACTGGGGAAATAAAGAAAGTTTAGTTTACCCTGCTTAGCCTGCTCTATCCATGACCCTTACCAGAAAACTGGAAGAAATCTAACAAGAAATAAAATGTGAAGTACAGCAGTCTAAACATATTATTTTAAAATTTTATACAGTCATATGGCTGCTAAATTTTAAAACAAATTATTCTCAATTAAAAGACAGAATCTGCTCTGCATATCAGCACAGAAACCTGTAAAGCCAGCCATTATACAAGGTGTTTCTGTATCTTGTCTAGTACAAGCTTGATGAAACTAAATTTGATCGAGTTCAGCTTGCTGATGTTGAACTTTCTGATTGCTGTTTTTCCACAAGAAATTATTGTTGGTACACACCTAAAAAATGCAACAATAGTGATACCTTTGTTTAGAGGTGTGACAATGTGAAATATTGCCAGCTATGCCAGGAGAAGTAGGGCAGTGGACGTGTAACATATGCCAGCATAGCTAGCTGGGGTTTTGTAAAAAAAATGTCATTTGTATATCAAACTGATTTGTACAAATGATTGTTTTGAAAAATGTATTGGTAAAGCTGCTTGTCTTAAAAATATACCAACAGTGGGTCCTGCTGGACAGAAAAAGAAATACACCTGTATGTCAGACTGTATTATAACTACTGAAATTAGTATTGTAACAGAGGATACTGGAAGATAAGAGGTTAATCTCAGTCCAATTAACTTTGAAAAATAGTCTGAAATTAAATTGCTTGGTGGGCCATGAAGATTGTATCTTACAGTTCTGATTGCAACCAAAGATGAAATGCCTGTAAAACAAGGACTAGGAATCCTGCTGTATTGTCCTTAGCAGTGCACCAGTTACTACCCTGGAAGGGTGGAAGTGTTGAAATGGTTTTATGGCTTTCAGATTCTATAACACATCTTAGCAATCTATCTGTGTGTATGGTAACACATATGTGTGAGATTCTGGTTCAGTTTCTAGTAAAGGGGTAGTATGGCAACCAGAAGTCAGATGTCCAGATGTATGTGATGTCATTCTGTAATCCAGCACTGAAATATGTTTTAATACTAGATGAGGCAGAAGTCTCAGAGCAGTCTGTTTTTGAAACCTGACAAGAAGGACCCCTCACCTACATCATCTTGCCTTTCTTTAGTAAGTAACTAGGGGAATAGTAATTCTTTAGATCAGTCAGGAAAATATAGTGAGATTAGTTAAATACTGTTTTTCTGTACCTTTGTGACTCTGTCCATCTGTGTTATTTTGTAATATTCCTCGTGATTGAAACTATTGTGTTTATTGTAAACAGATATTTAGTATTTTCATTTTTTTTATTATTTATTATTAAATATATTTAAACTTTTCATTGTGGCTGGTCCTTTAGAGAATAATATAATCTTTGAGAGTACTTATATTTATTTGGTGACACTGTGGCCACTCCTGAAAGCCTTACTGCTTTGGTCAAACACTACCATTTGTATTAGTATTAATTTTACTCAGTATAATTGGGTACCCTTGCAGGAGCTTTACAGTAGCTGGCTTTGGAGTGTCTGGTGTCAGTTACTACCTTATAGTCTGGGCAAAGGGTAGCAGAACGACTAAATCTGTGCCATTATTTCCTAGGTGTGTGTGTGTGTGTGTGTGTGTGTGTGTGTGTGTGTGTGTGTGTGTGTGTGTGTGTGTGTGTGTGTGTGTGTGTGTGTGTGTGTGTGTGTGTGTGTGTGCATGTGTGTCTGTGTGAAAATCAAATATCAAAGAGCGTGTGTGTGTCAGCTGCTTGGAGCAGAGAAACAGAACACATGTTTAACAGAGAAGGTGGTGGAGAATTGCCTTGGAGTCTTGATTGAGGAATCATCTCTACAGTTTGTGCCAGTGGGGAGTCTTATTGGGGGCTTGGGGAGAGAGAGAAAGAGAGAGAGAGAGAGAGAGAGAAACTTAGCCATCAGACTGAGTGTGTTCCCTGTATGCTCTTAAGGGAAATTGTGCTCGGTGCCGAGAGCTACATCTGGAAATAATGTGTGTATCTATTTTTGTTCCATAGATTCATAGGAGATTACTAGGCTATTGACTCAGAGGTCATTTTAAGCCTAGCCATTTCATCTCAATGTAATACCATGAAAATGTTAGTCAATACCCAAGACTGCATTTAGTGATGACTGCCTATGTCCAGGAGGGTTGTGAGCACTATCCTTGGTAAGAATTTATGGTGCCCCATCCACTCGTTCAGGTTCCACTTGAACAGTGTCATAAAGGTGCTCTGTTTCACATGAACTGGTAGCCTGCCCCAAAGAAGCAGCAGTCACTGGGAGATAAATCTGCCCTGCCAGCATGTCCTATTTAAGTTGCAGGCCATATTTAAGGCATTGAATTGGGTAGCCCTAGTCCCATTTGATTTACTGATATGCAGCAAGTTTATTAGGTTTGGGTCTTGTATTGTTCTGTAGGCCAGGCATAAGTCTCCCCTAAGAAGTCTATACAACATGGAGTATAGTGACAGGGACTTTAATTGGTCTGTTTAAGGCACATGCTGGAGCTTCTTGATCTTCTTTGTTAGAAATCTTTGAGGTCTCTCCAGTTGTTGCAAGTGCTTTGTACAGTACAGTACATGCCGAACAGGTTGTTATACTCAATTATGGGCTGGATTAGTGCCAAGCATAGAGGGGTTATAACCTATTTTGCCCTTACTAATCCAATGTACTACATAGAAAGCCTTCCTTACTACAGTAGACAGATGGTGGCAAAAGTTAAGGTTGCATTCAACTTGTGAACCCAGGTCCCTTACCACTTCATGGGTACTTAGGGTATTGTTTTTGATTTGATAGTGTGAAGGGTCATTGTTTGTGCTGAAGGGAACGATGATGCATTTCTTTGTATTCAGTTTGACACTGTGCCTAATGCACCAATCAATGGCCTATGTGAGACCCTCCTGGAGTATACTGACATCATATTGGGATTCAATGATTGCACCTAGTTTGCAGTCATCTGTAAACTTGATCAGCCACAACCCATTATTTTTTTCCTGAACTTCTGAGAAGTATATACCAAACAGTAGTGGGCCCAGCAGTGACCCCTGTGTCACTCTGCTGGTAAACAGGTCTGCTGGTTGATGTAGAGTCACTCACTTTGATATTGTGTGTCCAGTTTGTGAGTCAGTTGGCAACCCATCCTACAGTGAAGGGGTTTACATTCAGTTTGTTAAGTTTATCGGTAATGCCTGAATGTGAATTGTGTCGAAAGCCTTTGTCAAGTTGAGGTATGCTGTGTGCACAGATTTGCCATCATCAATGGCCATGGTCACATTTTCCAAGAAGTCTACCAGATTTAACAGGCATGATCTGCCACTGATGAAGTCAAATTGGGTAGGATCCAGGGTTTGGACGTTGCCTATGTCTTTATTTATGAGGTCCATAATGATATGTTCCATAGCCTTACAGATGAGGCTGGTCAGGCTTATGGTCTGTTGTTAGGCCACCGTTGTGGAGGGGAATAACTGTTTTTTTTTCTCCATTCCATAGGAACAAAGCATGTGGTTAGGCTATGATTGAAAATGGTACTTAACGGTGATGCTAGTTCATGTTTTAGCCTGTTTAGAAGACAGCCTGGGATGTCATCTGGTCTCACAGAGGCTGTGTTTTTTGCTTTGGACAAGGCTTTGAGGACCTGTTATTCAGATATGTAGAGTGTGTGTGTGGGGGGGGGGGGTTGGGGGAAGGTTTGTGATAAGTTAGGTGGGGATAAGAGGCAAAATTTTCACCAAGTCTATCTGCTAGCAGGTTTGCTATCTCTGTGAGGTCAGTGTGTGTGATACCGTTGATCACTAGTTCTGCACATGCTTGGGCCTTACCCTTTAGGCTAAATACATAGCTGTAAAAGGCCTTATAGTTATCCTTGGCTGTACTTGCTAAGTTTCTTTCAAAGGAGCCCTTAGAGGATTTGACAAGTTGTCTTCTTTGCCTTTTGAGGCTGAGGAGGGTGCTTTTCCATTGTTAGGGCCTTGCCTTTGTTTTCTTGGATACCAGCATTTTGAGTTTACTGTAAACTTTGTTTATGCTGGAAGTCCACCATGTCAGCTTGTTTTTACTTGGGGGTCTAGCTTTGATTCTTTCTGGTACAGCTGAGTTTATACATTTATACAAGTGATTGTACAGGGCATTAGTATAAGCTTCGGTGTAGTTACCACTTTCTGCTTGGGGTGGGGCTTGGAATGCATTTATACCTTCATCTAGGAGGATATAGTTTGCCTTGGTGAATTTTTTTAGTATGATTTCACCCTTTGTGAGTTTTGGTGTTAGTGTCAGCTCAAAGGTGACTGTTTTGTGGTCAAATTTAAATAATGAGTATCCGGCAGTTCATCTATTTGACATGTTAGTGAGTTCCAGATCTAGAATGTTTGTTCCTCTTGTCGAGCTATGAACAATTGATTCCAGGGCATTTGAAGTAATTGCGCTAGTGAGTTGGGGCTAGTGTAGGTTTCCCAGTTGGTGGTGGGATAGTTGAAATTCCCCATAACCAGAGTGCTCGGTAAAATTTGGATTGTCTCCAGTTTGGCCAGGTAGGCTTCATGGGCATTGTGACCCATGGAGGGGGATCTATAGCTAGCTAGGACATGAATGGGGGTCTTAGTCACCGTAACCTGTACTTGGAGTAACTCCATGGAGTTGTCCAGTCTAACCAGACAGGAGGTGACTTTATCTCTAATATAGATAAAACCACTGCCTCCTTTGGTTTTCACACATTCATTTTGCTGTATAAAGGTGTGGAGGACATTGTAGCCTTGCAAGGCCGAGGTACTTTCTGAGGAGTTGAACCAGATTTCTGTGACTGCACAGACATCTACATCTTCTAGTGATATAAGTGCTTCCAGGGAGTGCAGTTTTTGGTTTAAGCTACTAGCATTTAGCAGTATGACGCTTATTTTGTTCTGATTGGCTAATTTCACATCAGTAATGTTATTTCCGAGACCTTGCCTAAACAAGGCCCCATGGAGGAGGCAAGAGCCTTTGCCAGCAGCCAAAAGCCAAGAGGTGTCAGGTGCAAACCATCTCTGTCAAAGCAGCAAGGTTTGTTGACCATGGCTTCCCAGGTTGACAGGAATTGGATTCCCTTTGAATGACACCAAAAAACTAAGCCAATTATTGAAATCAATCATTTTTTGCTTTTACTGCAGCATCATTCTAGGTGAGGGTAGTATGCTGCTCAAGGCTAGGGACATACCTGCCTGAAACATACACTCAGAGAGCTTAACCATGTTTCTGTTCATATACTCCAGTGAGTTATGTTTCTGGTCATTCACACCAACATGAACTATGACAGTCATAATGGTACTTGTTGCTGAGATACCTGAGTGCATGCATGATCTAAGTGATTATCCCTCACTGGTGTCGGTAGTGAGGATTTAGGCTCCTTGATTACTGGCCCAGAGGGGAGATGTCACAAGAGAAGTTTCACTTCTTTTCGTGTTTGTGTTAACAAAGTGTTGGTATATATGTTTTTGGAGGAGTGGGGGGACCTAACCCCATATGGGGGTTGAAGAGAAGCTTGCCTTCTGTAAAAACATATTTAATTTTTTTCAGTGGGTTGTGTTCCTAACCAGTTGAAATAGGCAAGGTTGCTCAACACCAAGCTGTAACTCCATTAATAATAATGAAAGCATTAAACAAAAAAAGATGTCATATATCAACAAACCATAAATGCAGCTTGCAGAATGCTAAGGAGCCTTCAGAATTTATGGTTGTACTTTACATCACTTTATCTGACATGATAAGCTTTGTATGAATAAGGGAGCTATAGTACCTGCTGAAATGGACACTCCTGGTGGTGGTGAGTTGTACATAAAACTATCTGTGCAACATAACATTAATTTAAGAGCACACTTAAGAGACAAAAAAAAGTATTCCCTGGGAGTAAACACTCAAAAACATCATATACATTAGTATACACCTTTAACGTTGTTAACTGAGTACCCATGAAACACTTATATCAGTTTTTCATGGGACTAGTTAATATGGAAATCACAAGTTAAGAAATAAAAGAAAGAGATTCAGTAAGTACATTGTCTGTTTGGAGTCGGTTGAAAACAACAACTTTTCTGTATTCTGGATATACTGACACAATGCAGTGGTATTAGATTACACTGCCTCTCTGTGGAAGAGATTTAGAGTAACCATACAGGTATGTATTACAGTGTCTGGCTGGACTACCTTTTCAAATAAAAGAGAGATAAGAGTTTAAAAACTAGTTCATCTGGTCATGTTAGTGTTTATGTATCTGTTGCTGGGCTTCCATATTATTCATTGTTTTCCCTTCGGATGTTAGAATTAGTAATCCTGTGTCGTCATCTCTCTACATTGTTTGCTCCTCTCCACTTACATCTTTTTCAGATTTCTCTTTAAGCAGTATGAATTGTCACAGCCTGAGGATTCCATTAGCTTATTCATTCCTGCTATGTCTCGGAATTAGCATTATCTTCAATTTGTCTGATGTTTACTTATTTATTTGCTGGTTGTAATGCTGTGATCTAAGAAGGATCTATTTCAGGCATTCCTGGATTTGACGCAACAATGCTGTGATCTTTTCTGGTAAATCACTGAGGATATTTAAGTCATTAAACAAATAGCAAACATTTGAGTGTCAGACTTCATATCCTGCAGAAAATGTATGCTAATGCAAAACCTGGTATTCTATCGACTTTCTAAGATTCATAGGTTCATAGGATAATAGTTATATACTACACTATCAATTACCAGGGCCTTTATAAGCCTAGCTGTGCAATTCAACCCAATTGTGTCCATACATATTATTGACATTTATTAGGAGGGGTATGTCAGGAAGTTTCTAGAGGTTATGTGATGGTGGGGGGGGGGGTAGCTTGAGCATTACTGTCTGCCTCTGTACATCATAGACATGGTGGCCAGACCCAGGGAAGAATTTCCAATTTACCATCCATTGGCCAAGGTCACACTTAAATAGGTTAGGGATGGACACTGCTTCACATGGATGGTGAGAAATATTTAAAATCTGTCCCCAATTTTGAGCATTTGTCCCCACATTATTTTTGGCTTTGTCCAGACTTCTTGCAATAAGAAGTTGAGAAGTACTTATAGTAGTATCAAGGCCATCTCAGTATGTATTGAATTGAACTATAGTGTTAAGTCCCAGCTCACTGTGTGTTGAATGTGACTGTGGTACCAGTCACATCCCACTGTGTAATGAATGTGACATGGTACCAGTCCCATCCCACTGTGTGTTGAATTTCACTGCGGTACCAGTCCCATCCCATAGTGTGTTGATTGTGACTGTGGTACCAGTCCCATCCCACTGTGTCTTGAATGTGACTGTGGTACCAGTCCATCCCACTGTGTGTTGAATGTGACATGGTACCAGTCCCATCTCACTGTGTGTTGAATGTGACTGTGGTTTCAGTCCCATCCAACGCCACTGTGTGTTGAATCTGACTGTGGTGCCAGACCAACCACACTGTTTGCTGAATCTGACTGTGGTACCAGTCCCACCCCACTGAGTGCTGAATGTGACTGTAGTACTATTGTTCTTAAGTTTTCCATCCCCCCACATGGGATCTGTCAAAACAACATTGTTTATAGTCAGCAGCATCTATAGATCTTCAACTCTGTTAAGAGCCTGCTATGTTAAATCATGTATTTACTATTCTGTAATACTTCTCAACCTCTTAGAGCAAGAAATCTGGACAGAGCCTAAAATAATGGGGGACAATGGCCAAAATAGGGACAAACATTAAATATTGCTCTTACAAACTTGGAAAGTTGCTAGAATATAAGTATTTGTGCTATACATTTTCTGAAGGATATGAAGGTTGACACTCAAATATATGTCATTATTTAGTGACTTCATCCCTCAAGGATTTGACAGAAAGCCAGACATTTTATGAGCTACAGTCCAAAAACAAAAGTGAGGCAAAAGTCTGGACAGTTTGTGAAAATCTGGACAGGTGAGAATTATGTACTGTACTACAAACATGTCAGGCATAATTCATGGTAAAATAAACCTTACAGAAACTATTGAAAGGGTGGATACTTCCTTAGGTCTGTTGATCTTGTGCCTTAAACAGTTCTGTCTGTGTTTTTTTTTTTCCTGAAAATGATAACCTGTTTAGTAAGAAAGGAAAATGACATACATAGTAAACATGAGATTTATGCTACGTCACTGCCTTTAGCATTCATTACATTTGAATACTTTGGATTAGTTCACTGAAAAAGGCAAATGAAAAGTATAAAGCAAATTGTGCTTGCACATTGCTATTTGACTCTCAAAACAGTTGTGGTTGTAATTTGTAGGATATATGTAAATAATCTGTTCTTTGCTTCCTCTGAGTTTGATCTTTGTAGGATGAAATGGACAGGCATCTGGCAGTTTGGATAGGAAGCAAGATGTAGTAGGAGAATTGCAGGTGGAGTCAGTTTGTTTTTCAGT
Organism: Protopterus annectens; assembly: GCF_019279795.1. Lineage (NCBI taxonomy): Eukaryota > Metazoa > Chordata > Ceratodontiformes > Protopteridae > Protopterus > Protopterus annectens. The sequence goes on along the minus strand of NC_056727.1, from coordinate 177,433,294 downwards.
TAACAATTTGAGCTGCAAAAATTATTACAAGCAGTGCTACTTTCATAATTATTTATTGTTCATAGAAAAGCAAAATGAGAGTTAACTGAACACAAATTATTTTGTACAAACAGCTGTTCTTGTACACAATGAAAAAATGCATTATTTGCAGGCAAATCTGTATCACTTTAAACACTAAGCAAATTAAGTCATGGAAAATATCACTATAACTACAGCTAATGCCTCCTTCAGCGCACCTGCTGCTCTGTCCTAGCACTTTGGTTAACTTTAATTAATTTAACTGCATGTACATAACAATAGTATGTTCCACTTCAGCAAATTGGGGTTCTGTTTTCAACCAGGTTAATTTCCTATACTTCATTCTGTTATACTTGTATAAATCACCTTCATTTGTCATTCATTGTATTTTAAATCAGGGGCATTCTTTGTATAATCATAATAGTGAGCAACATGTGGAACTCTTCTGAGTCCGTTGTGTACAATGCTTCAGCCAGTAAAATCTATATACTTTGTGGGAGATTTGTTGAAGCTGTGGAAATTAAAATCAAAAGGTGGAGACTCCCACAAGTGTGGAACTTGAAAGAATTATGAAAAGCACCTAAGGTAGTTTAAAATAAACAAATAATAAAAATCTGTGTGGGTACACGCCCTGCTCATGCCAAAACGCAAATGCCTCTGTTTATGTTGTAATGAATCTGAGTGATTCTTTTTATACAGCAACATGAAAGGTAAAAATGTAATAGAGTACAGTACTAAAGGAAATATTTGGAGAGTATGTCTAGCAGGTCCTTTAATTCTGTACATATTTCAGACACACTGCAACAGTCTTTACACTACCTCTGTACTGTACTGTGTGGGTGTGCCTCCGTACCAGATTTCTTTTCTAGGACATTATTTCAGTTCTGGATCTTTGTTAGTCTCAATTCTATGTAGGTGAAACCGATAAATATAACATTTTTACAATGAGTCCCACTACATAAACATTTGAAAAATCATGGTTTGAACTAGTGGAGAACTTTGTCATTAGCCCATGATCCCAGAATGTACATAGGAATAATGTTTTTGCAGGTTTTGTGGATCATGATCAAAAGGGACCTCCCTTAAATAGACAAATGTTTCCAATTTTTTTCCGTAAACTTGCAAGTTAACGAATGTCAGTGCTGCACTTTATCACCTGCCAAAAGTATTATTTCAGGATCTACTATATCTGCTGATACACATTAGTCTGATCACATTAGTGTATAAATAACTGAAATGTACACATCCTTGTAATGCATATAGTTCAGATTTAGTTAAAAGTACTTAAACTTATGCATTATTACAAAAATAATAAACTAATAATACATATAGAATAAAATACAAGCAGCTAGAGCTTAAATACCAGGTCATATAGAGTGGTTATGAGTGAACACTCAAAACCATCAAGTACTTGAATTAATTTAAGCTGATCAGGCAAATATTCTACATACAGAACCCCCTGTATGCAAAGGAATGAGCACCAGAGGTATCAAGATGAATCCTGGACACCTGAAACAATCCAAATGAAGAAGAATGGAGAATGTGTATAGGTCTGTGCAGGCTGAGAAGTTCCTTAAGATAAGTCCAGCCCAAGTAATAGAGAACTAAATAAATGAAGACAAGGGTTTTATAGGCAATATGAGACTGGATGGGCAAATCAATGCAGTCTCTGCAGTGGAAATGTAATATGGTATCTAGGCACCCCAGTTAGTGGCTTGGCAGCAGAATTCTGCACCAGGTGTAATTGGACTGATAAGCCCTATGCACTGGGTATTACAGTAGTCTAAGCATGACAAGGCCAATGCGTGCACCAGTTTGGACAAATTAATGGGTGGAATAAGGTGCCTAAGCAGTGAGATGCTCTTCAAGAGACTATGATGATGACTGAAACCTGGTCCTCAAATGTATGCCATTCCTCAAACACTTCACCAAGACTGAATACCTTATTCACAAACTCCAGCCTTTTGCCACTATACCTGATACAGAGCACTCTGACTGGGGGCTGGAGAATTATACATGCTAATATAAATGGTCATAGCATTTGTCTTGCTGCTGCTGAACTTAAGGTGATTAGCAATCATCCAGTTGTGGAAGCATTCCAGGTCCAGTGCAAGTTTGTTTAGAGCCATCATAGAATCTTGAGAGAGAGAGAGAGAGATATAGCTGAATATCTCCAAGAGGAAGCATGTACATGATAAACAATAATGGACCTAAGAATAGACCCTGGCACATCCCACATATTAAAGGCTAGGGAGAGGAAGAATTAACCCCTGACACAACCCACTGAGTATGTCCAGTAACATAAGGGGCAGACAACTAATGTACAATACCTGAGATGCATCAGTAATAAGTCAATTGATCTAATAAGATTTCATGGTCCATTGCGTAAAATGCAGAAGGGGGATCTAATAGGGCCAAGACTGAACAGCACTGGTGATCTCACGTTATAAGGAGATCATCAACAACAACTGTAAGAAGGGCAGTATCAGTACTATGTATAGATCTAAAATTAGACTGGAATGGGTTATAGATTTAATTATCACATAGATGGGAATCTAGCCACACATAGACCACCATCTCATGGATTTTTCTAACAAATGACAGAATCGGTATAGGTCTGTAATTATCCAAGTTATCATCATCCGACCCAGCCTTCTTAAGACTGAGAGTATCCTAAGTCTCTTTTAAATTAATGGGAAAAATGTCACTCTGAAGAGATAAGGAAGAAATCAGTTATAGATAAGGACCTAGAACATTCAGCCAAGAATTAACAGTACTGGATGGACATGAATCAGGTCTAGAAGTGGCCAAGCACATAATAGAGACAAGATTAATAAAATCATGATCAAGTGCCTGCCTGTGAGCATATCCAAGCCAACACTTGACTTGTTAGAAGCAAGTTTGGGGATACATACATACATACATACATACATGCATACATACATACATACATACAGTGGATATAAAAAGTGGACACCCCAGTTAAAATGCCAGGTTTTTGTGATATAAAAAAGAGACCACAATAAATCATTTCAAAACTTTAAGGTGACCTATAACCTGTACAATTCAAGTGAAAAACAAACAAATCTGTTAGGGGAAAAAATATAAAAAATAAAAAACGTACAATAAGCTGGTTGCATAAATGTGCACACCCTTAAACTAATACTTTGTTGAAGCACCTTTTGATTTAATTACAGCATTCAGTCTTATAAAGTTCAGCTATCCTAGTAGGATTTTCCTGATATTTACGCGGTTGTCTGCTACAGCAAAAGCCATGGTTTGCAGAGAGCTTACAAAACATCAAAGGCATCTCTTTGTTGAAAGGTATCAGTTAGGAGAAGGGAACAAAAACATTTTCACAGCATTGGATATACCATGGAACACAGTGAAGACAGTCATCAAAAAGTGGAGAAAATATGGGACAACAGTGACATTGCAAAGAACTAGACGGCCTTCCAAAATTTATGAAAAGATAAGATGAAAACTGGTCAGGGAGGCTGCCAAGAGACCTACAGCAACACTGAAGGAGCTGTAGGAATTTCTGGCAAGTACTGGTTGTGTACTACATGTGACAACAATCTCCCATATTTTCGATATGTCTGGACTATGGGGTAGGGTTGGAAGATGAAAGCATTTTCTTACACAGAAAAACATCCAGGCCCAGCTAAAATTTGCAAAACAATACATCGTCTCCCAAAAGCATGTGGGAAAATGTGTTATGGTCTGATGAGACCAAGGTTGAACTTTTTGGCCACAATTCCAACAGGTATGTTTGGCACAAAAACAGCACTTCTCATCACCAAAACAACACCATCCCCATGATGAAGCATGTTTTGGGGTTACTTTACTTCAGCTGGAACTGGGGCTTTAGTCAAGGTGGAGGGAATTATGAACAGTTCCAAATACCAGTCACTTTTGGCCCAAAACCTTCAGGCATCTGCTAGAAAGCTGAAGATGAAGAGGAATTTCACCTTTCAACATGACAATGACCCCGAGCATACATCCAAATCAACAAAAGAATGGCTTCACCAGAAGAAAATTAAAGTTTTGGAATGGCCCAGCCAGAGCTCAGACTTAAAGCCAATAGAAAATCTTTGGGGTGACCTGAAGAGGGATGTGCACAAGAGATGCCCTCTCAATCTGATAGATTTGGAGAGCTTTTGCATGGAAGAGTGGGCAAATATTTCCAAGTCAAGATGTGCCATGCTGATAGACTCCTACCCAAGAAGACTGAATGTTGTAATTAAAGCAAAAGGTGCTTCAACAAAGTATTAGTTTAAGAGTATGAACACTTATGCAACCAGCTTATTATCCATTTTTTATTTTTTATATTTTTCCCCTAACAGATTTGTTTGTTTTTCAGTTGAATTGTACAGGTTATAGGTCACATTAAAGGTGGGAAATTTTTGAAATTATTTATTGTGGTCTCATTTTTTTATATCACAAAAACCTGGCATTTTAACAGGGGTGTGTACTCTTTTTTATATCCACTGTACAAATATTTCAGGCACGAGCATTAATGGTCTTCTAGCCTGTCAATATACCACAACACTTGTTCCAATAATAAGTGTCCAGGCTGTTCTTAAAAATATCTAAACTAGTACTTGCTTTAATGTAATTTGGTAGTCTGTTCCATGCATTGGCTGCTTTCTTAGAGAACCAATTACTACACTTCTCATTCCTATAGAATATTCTACATATGCTGTCTAATGATTCTCTAATACTTTTTGATAACCACAAACATTCCCAGAGATAGCTGTCTCTAAATGGCTACCTCTCAACTGTACAGATTATCGCAGAATGTCCAGATTTTGACCTCATATTTTTGGTCCATTTTTCATAAAATTGTGATTTTCTGACAAAATACTGGTAAATCATAAAAGATTAAAGTTCTAAAATAATGACAGACATTTGAGTTTCAGACTTCATATCCTTCAGAAAATTCATGCTAATGCAAAACCTGTTATTCTATCAACTTTCTATGTTTGTAAGAGTAATATTTAAAAATCGTCCCTATTTTTGGGCCTTTGTCCCACTTTTATTTATGGCTTTGTCCAGATTTCTTGCTCTAAGAGGTTGAGAGGTATATCTCTCCTCTTAGCTATCTATAAGAAACATTGTACAGGTTCAGATATTTTAGTCTTTCATACTAAATTAAATTTTCACATCCAAGGATGTCCTTGGTATATTTCCCATGTACTCTTTCCAGTTTACTCAAGCTTGTTTTCTTATAAGGTTTCCATACTGTTATTCCATACTCAAGCTTGGGTTTAATATAACTAACAAACAATGACTTCATCATTTCTGATTTCCTAGACTTTATAAATCTTTTTATACAGCCTATAGTTTTATAACTATTATTAACCAATTGGTTGATATAATCAGAAAAACTCAAAGCTGGATCTATCCATATACCAAGCCCTTAAATAAATCTACAGTTTCAATTACTGTGTGCTGTATTAAACAGTCATCTTTTAATTTATGTCTCCCAAATCTCATATGCTTAGTTGTTGATGTATTTATCAACATATTATTCTCCTTTGCCCAAATTGTCAATTTAGTCAAGTTTTTTGCAGACATGCCTTATTTCTTAACACATGTAACCAGTTTACCCAATTTCAGGTTATCTGCATACAGATGAAAAGTTAGGTCTGAAAGATACAATCTAAACAAGTAAGGGCCTAAAACATCTAGCTACCAATTCACATTCCTGAGTGAACCGATACTTCCCATTGGAAATAACTGAAGGGTCACAAAGCCTAGTAACTACATAGAAGAGGGTCACTGGGCAAATGGTTGTGGCAGAAATTTAGTGTGAAAAATACTCAGATTTTTATGATGCAGCTCCAGTATTTTACAGGCTAATGTGTCAAGTGAAAAGAACGTGGTTTTTGAAGGGGGCAAGCTCCCTACACACCCTGGATTGGGGAGCTTCACTCTAGTCCTTCTTACACTATTTTTCTTGCAACAAGGTCACTGCAACATAGAGAAAGTGTAATCAGACACAGGTAAAGAGATAACTGTCTCACTCTTTCTCTGAGTTGCTTTAAAATTGGACCTCCCACAACTCAGTGTAATAAAAGTACTTGTAGTCTTGCTCTATTAAAAACAAGCAACAACACACAAATAAATAATAACTCAAGCTAGCATATTTTATTAAGTCTGACTTGAGTGGTAAGTATATTCTGCAGTACCACATAAAGACTGATATTTTAACATTACTATGGTTTATATTGCTCAAATTAGGATAACCCATAAACTGCTATGTTCTGAAAGACATGTTGTTTTTCTACAACCAGATATGGGCAGCCGATAGCTTTGTAAAATTAGTACTGTGTGAGGGAGCTGCTGAGCAAATATGCATTTTTGTAAAATGAAGTTGAAATTCATTACAGTGTGACTCTTGTTTTATTAGTATTTTTATTTTATTACAGTCTCACATCTGAGATGTACATGGATAGCAAATTAGTTGTAATTGCTGGGTATAGAAATGTTTGTAGATGAAAATTAGTGATTTCTGTAACTTGCTCAATATTCTAACTTTGTATGACTAGTGTAATTAGTTTGAAGTAAGCTGAAATACTTTTCCATGGCTAATGTTTGTGTGAAGCAAAGATTAAATATATTTATATGGTTATACTTTTACAGCAATCAGAAGACTGAGGTGTTCACAGTTAACAACGTGGCTATAACTGCTGGCTGTGTAGTGTGTCTTTCTATGAATGAAAGTACTTTATTCCCTTTTAATCTGCTCATTTTAAACAGTTAATCTGACGTTGTAGGACTAATGCGTGTTTGTGTGAAGTGAGTCTGTAGTTACTATATGTTTGTTTGAAACAAACTTGAAATACATTATTGTGGTCATTACTTTATTCACAATCAGATGCATGAGGTTTACTTAGTCATTGAAGTGGCTATAAAAGCTGGAAGGAGGAGGGATGTTTCTTGGATGAAAGTAACTTACCTTCTTGTCATTTTTTCACTTTAGTTATTAACCTCATTTTGTGGGCGTTAGTGTGCACTTTTGTGAAGCAAGTTAAAATACTTTACTGTGGCTATAATGTATTTGTGTGAAACAACCTTGATTTACATTACTGTGGTCATTATTATTATTATTATTATTATTATTATTATTATTATTATTATTATTATTATTATTATCCCAAATTCAGACATCTGAGGTACACTCAGTCAACAATGTGGCTATAACTGATGGGTCTAGGAGATGTCAGTGGATGAAAATAACTGACCTTGCTGTTGTTATCAAGTTTAACAGTCATATTTATTAGTCTGGATTTGTAGAACTAGTGTACATTTGTGTTAAGTTGGTATCCTTCACAATCAGGCATGTGAAGTATATATAGTCAATAAAAATGTCTTCAATTGTTGGGTACATATATTTGTAGATTATAGTGAAAGTAGTTTGAGTTGACTTTTGTAGTTCAAATATTTTGAAAAGGGTAGTTCTGTTATTCTTGGTTAGTAATTTTTCTTATACTTTTTCCTGAAAAATATTCAAGACTACTCAAATTTAAAACAAACACTCAAACATGTTTTGCTTCTTTAGACAATAGATATAATTTTAAGCAATCCAGTAGATAAGTATACATTTAAAACAATCTCAAAAATGAAGAGAAAATAATATTTACATTTATGCATGGCCCAGTGTGGCCAGTGAAGTAAAATTTAGCCTTTGTATAAAAAATGTTATAACTCTCACTAGCTAAAACAAAGAAATGCTCTGTAGAACCATCATTTTAATGACTGAGTTTGCTTGTCCCTCTACAATAAGAAAATCTTATTCCTAAGTATTTTGTATGTCTGCAGTGTTTTAATAAATGCACGTCTACTTATCCCACAGGTTAGCATAAGCATTCGGTAGGACAGTTAGATTTGCACCAGGTCATCCCTCAAGAATACATTACTGCAGTGAACTTCAGGAATGAAATTTACTTGAATTTAAGCATCATTCAAACTTAAAAGTTGTTTATACTTTCTGTTATTCCATTAAATCCATAGTACTCCATTTAGTGTTGCAATATCACTATTCTGCTCATAATCTAAGGTCCCCAGATTCCAAGCTCATCTAAATAGTTTGCTACAGTATGTCTGTTGACTCTCCCTTCTTTTCTGTGTTGTGACCAAAGTTGTGGAAAAAAGTTTCCTTCCTCTGTTAGATACCCACTAAAGAAGTGTTTCTTGACTGTTGATGTCTACTCCATGATTAAACTTTAAACCATAATCTCCTATCAGTCCTTTCCCTTTCTTCTATTACTCTAAATCATTTACTTGATGCCCTACACAGCACAATTTTTTCTTTCAACTAGCAGTATTGCATTCTGCTAATGTTTGCAGTCTGCCCTTCATCTATATTTGTCCTTAAGACTCCTTTTCTCTCTAAACCATTTTCAATTTCTAGGGACCTCTGCTTTAGTCCTCTTTTTATGTAACTCACATTTATTCAAAAGCTTACATATAAGTTTAAACATTTAATAAATTTTCCAGTTATCTAGAAATCTACCACAAATCTGTTTTAACAATTTAGACTTCACCAATGTCTGTAAGTCAGTATTTGTCCATTATATCTTTCGTCATTAAAGGAATTTCATGTGTTTTTTCCAATAGAAACAATTATGATTCCTTCCTGATACACTTGATAATGCCTGCTTTTGTATCTGTTACATTGAAACAAAATCTATTTTTGTTTGTCCCTGTTTGTTTTGGTTCAGTTACAACTAGCAGTTTATTACACAAATCTTTGTATATTGTAGGTGACAGAAAATGCAAAACTTTCTAAATATTCAGACTAATCAGTCCATGTTCTTCTGTCAGTCTTCCCTTGTGTATTTTTTAGTTTGCATTTAGTCCTACCTGTTCACCAATCCAAACTCCTTCCCTTTTCTTTTGAGTATCATTTTTTCAAAGAACTTACTATTTGAATTATGTTTCATGTCCAAAACTAGTGAACCAATAAACAAATAAATAAAATAACAAGAAAGAATGGAACTAAGCACATGCAAAAAGATCCAAGTTTTACCTCACTTCTTTATTGCTGTCATCCAATATTATCTCTCCACCCTTTCTGTTCCTTTTCATTAACTTTTCAGTGTTATCTCCTTACCTGTCCTGTTTGAGATCCCATCTTACCCATTTCCATTGTTATATTTTGCTTATTTTTCCTTTTTTGAGCTATCACTTTCAACTCACTCTCTTTAATTTCCTGTATCTGTTTTAGTTCTTCCACTCTGAGATGCTGTTTGTATTTCTTCTTTCTTGTGGTTGCCTTTTTTTTTGCCACCAGCCAAGCCAGATATACCAGTACCTTGAGTAGTGTTGACCATGTATTGTCCACTCATCTCAGAAGCATGACTTCCTTCATTATTTCAACCTCCTGCCCACACATTTCTTGTGCTCCCAGGTCACTTTTTCTCCATTGTTACATCTTCAGCAAATGCCATCTGCTGATGAGTACATTCTTTGGTGCTTGACTAGAATATAAAATACTCGTGCAGGTATTTCTATATGAATATTCTGAATTTTCCTGTCTTTGCTCAGACCCTTTGGGATAAACATACCTACAATATATTTGGATGGCGCAGTGGTGCAGCGGTTAATGTTGTCACCTCACAGCAAGAGGTTCTCTGGTTCAATTCTCAGCTGGGCTACCTTCTGTCTGGAGTCTGCATGTCCTCTATGCATTTGTGTGGGTTTCCTCTGGGTACTCCAGTTTCTTCCCACATTCCAAAAACATGCGTCTGGAGCATTTCTCTCCAGGCCTCTGCTGAAAATAGGCTCTGTCCTAGCCAGACTTTTCTAGTCAACAAATGTTAAATAAATAAATATTGTTCCTCTGTATAGTCTACTTCTAACCCCTTCCTTTTGGTACTGCATTACTCTTCCATATTTTAATTTTTCTATTCTATAATATGGGATTGATATTGATTTTCAACTGTTTTTTTTTTTATCTTCTGTCGTGTATAGAATATGTATTGACTTAGTTCTGGCTTCCTTACTCCTCTATTTCCCTGTGTTACCATATTCTTTTCTACTGCTACTAGGCCATTATCTAGAAGCTGGTCTCTTTGAGCTAGATCAAATAGTTGCCTTGCTTCTTCCTACCCTACCCAGTCTTCATTATCCCATAATTGCTCCCAGTATCTGGGATCCAAATTTGTTTTTCTCCACACTTGGTCCACACTTTCTCATCTATATCTTGGTTGCAGTATGTGTTTATTCCAGTTTTGAGTATGTCTCTTCTTTAATAACTAAATCACCTTCTTCTTAATATAGCTGAATTGTCCTATTTCTTCTTTATCCATTAACTCCTAGAATGCCATTGACTCCTCTCCTTGCCAACATTCCTACCTTTTCAAAATCATTGTCTTCCATTTTACCTTGTATACATTATCCTGTGACAGGAATAAAAGTCTTAGTTTTGTCACTTGTAAATGCTGTTTGGCATTTGGTACAGCTAACCCACTTCTCTCTGCTGAAGCTACTAAACATTCCTGCCATAATCTCCCTGTTTTTCCTTCTCACAGAGACTCCTTAATGTCCGTCTCTATTCTTTTCCACATCTCCTTTTCAGGTTATAAGTCCCACATACAAAATGAGTGGAACTAAATACATTTTGATTGCGTAACAGCAATTTTTCTAAACTCATGCATATTATCCAGATAATCCCCATTTTCTCTTTAGCACTCTGCTATTGCAACTGTACTTGAGATCTCCCTTATTCTGCAGTACTTTAACATTTGTCAGCCCCTCTAAATAATCCATGTTACTTCCTAACCATATCTCTTTTTCTTTTATGTTTGTCCTGTTTGTAAGCTCTAGTTTCATTTAATCCCACTCAGTAGTGATAACTTCTGAAGAAATTTCTGTCTTCCCTAATAACCCACAAATAATTTCCAGTATACATGCCTTAAATTCTTCTCTTTTCAACAGGTAGGTGGGGAAGTACCAATGTCTCATTTTTTTACTTCTTTACTCTGCATTTTATTCTTGCCTGTTATTGGTACATGATCTGAAATAGTTATTGGATGTGTGTCAAAGCTTTCAACTAAATGCACATGTTCCTGTGAAATATAATTTCTGTCTAGTCATTTCTCTCCAAATTCCTACTACTGTATTCATGTCTTCTGTACCAAATATTTTCATAAATTTCTTCAAACATGTACCCTCCTTTGTTATATGCTCCTGTCTACACCCCCAGATACATCCTCACTATTGCAAATCAAATTCGAGTCCCCACCTGTAAATAATATTCCCTGCTGAGAGCTGATTATTTCTCCCAAAAAATTTCTTAAGCTCCATAATAGCAGTTTTTGGTGGAATACAAATACATGGCAGTGTAATCTTCCTCCCTTGCCAGTAACCCCTTAATACCACAAATATACCATTATTGTATTTGCTTCCTCTTCTATCACTATTGGAGCTCCTCTAGCAGTTAGTATAAGTACTCCCCTTTTCCTTTGTCACTGATGCTCTGCAAAATATACCTCCTGGAATACGTTCTTTGACAAATTCACATGCTCATTTCTTTCCAAGTATTTCTCCTGTATCATTGCTGTTTGCACTTTGCATTTCTTAATATAATTCAATATTCTTTCCTTTTTTTCTATACCTGTGAGGCCAGTCATATTCCAAAATAATATGTTTAGTGTAGCCATTTTTAATAAGAACAACACAAACTAGTAACCAGAATTAAAATGCATTCAAACGTACAACAATTAAAAAAAAAACAAAGCAAAGAGCTGCAGACTGGGTATCAGTGTGTAAAGATGAAAGAGCTCAGTTCCTGTTTTGTGTATCAGTTTGTTTTAATAAGCTGCTGAGTGGTTTGCAGCTCTTTGCTTTATTGTTTTTTTTTTAGATTAAGATAAGAAGTTATTTCCAGCTATTATATATGATGGGTCTATATTACATGATCGAACATTTAGTTAGTTGAATAACTAAACATCAATCTCTAAATGTCGAAGATCCAAAACTGCGAACGTCAGTTTCCACATAGGGAAAAAAATGCCTTTGTCCCACCTAAAAAAAAAAAATTAAACACAAATCAAGTGGGGGGCTTCGCCCCACCCCCACCCCTGAATGTGGGGGCTGTGCCTGCACCCCAACTAACTATACCAACTCTGACATCACTCTACATTGTAAAAAGGGCAAAATCCAAGTAACAACTAATCGACTTGTTTCCCTGTGTGGAAACTGCTTTTGCAGTTTTGGGTCTATGACATTTAGTGATCAATGTTTAGTTATTTGACTAACTAAACTTTTGATCGTGTAATATAGACCCATATATGACAGGTTTTTGAAATGTCTATTTCCAGTTTTTGCGTCACATGCACTCACTGATGTTTATCAGGTTGATCTTTTTATACAGTTGTTTCTTGTCATTTCCATTTGAATCTATGTCACATTTTTGCAAACCTTTTTATTTTAATGAAAATCCTCAAACAAAAAACAAACCCACCACAGAACACCACCATAACATATTAACTTAAAACAAACACACAAGACTATGTACATATTCAAATAATGAAGTTTAACATTCCTGATAGGAACAATTGCCGTAAATTGACAGCTGTGCACACAGGCAAAACCTAACCTAAAATTAAGGTTATCCATGCTAAGATGCATATTACAGCCTGTGCTCTTACTTACACTAATTGATGTCTGTTCTTGTCTTATCTTTATTCCTCCCCAGATGTGAAAAACAGCTTGTATGTTTTCAGAAAACACTAACTTTTAACATTTAAAAGTGTTCTGGCTTTTATTGCATACCAGTCAGCTTGTCTCCATGGAAACCTAAGCATAAAATGTACATCTGTCCTCAGCTACAGAGTTCTCAAACCGAATACTCATTTGCTAAAGGAAAACTTTTCATTGCATTAAGTGTTCTCTTATTTACTTACTTATACACACAAAAATGTTATTAGGTTAAGCCAAGGGCCTTAATCCAGATATTCATTTTTGCAAAAGTAAGAGAAAACATATCAGCTCTACATATGTTATAATCTGTGCACTTGTACACCCCATCCCTCACCTCAACAACCCAAGATTATAGCATATTAACTTAAGCAAGCTTTTGTCCAGCCTTCCTTCTGTTTTTACATCATAATGCCTATATTTCTTAAAACTAAAAGCACTTGCCTAGTTTATTATCTTTATCACATACTGCAATAACAGAAAATGCTTTACTATATAACATGCAATTTATATCATGAAATGCTTTATACAAATACTGTTAAGAACAAACATTGTTTTTCTTACAGTTAATTTTTTCTCCTCAGAGTCTTTCCAAACATTAATGACATTAAGCAGGGTACATGCTATTTACTCCCCCACAAGATTACCAAAATCAATGAAAGTCCAATCTTTCCCCTTTCTTGCAAAACCATATTTCACAAATGTGATTAATGCTTTATAATCTCACATTTATTCACTAATTTCAGTATTGCTGGTCTTATTCCTGTTCATTTCCATCTCACAACCTCAGACTTTGATTCAAGTCAAAGGAACTCCCAATTCCTGTAGTGAACTCCTGTGATTCTTTTCTGTCTCTCAAGTATTTTCCTTTGGTAGGTATTGCTTTTACTTTTGTGTGTATATAAGAAGGGGGGTGTCTTTATTAGTGATGTGTTTATCATTTATAAAAGCGCATGAAATTAGTTTTTAATTGTATCTAATAAAGTTCTTAGTGTAAGGATGAAAATGCTTATGCAGTAAACTTTCATCTGCTTTGTTTTTTTTCTACACTCACAAGTGGTGTTCTTTTGGGAGCCTTTTTCCTGCTGGTTCGGTTTGCTTTTTTGTTTCTTTTTTCTTTTTCTTTTTTATTTGGTTTGGACAGTTTGACTTCCATTTTGGATTTTCCTTTGGAACACTGGAAAAGGTTTCACTGGCAGACTCTCTCTGTGAGCTTTATTATCAGAAGAATGAGAAGCAGATTCCTCTTCTGTTTGTTGACTCCCTTTTTGTTGGACAGACATTTGATTTTCTTCCTTAGCTTGTTCTGCATAAAAAAATACTTTAATCCTCTAGGAAAAATATTCTGAAAACAGCTGGATACAATAGCTTGAATCTCACACTTGCCTCTTGACATTCCCTGATTGCTGGGATAAATTTGCTTTTCTTCTGCCTTGTGTACAGTGAATAATTATTTTCCAGCAAAACTCCACCGTCTCAGTTTTTTAAATTTTGCATTCTACCACATTTGTATCAGGATCAACTCTTTCTGCTGGTATTATTGCAACTTTACTGATACAGGTCTTAGCTGCTTTCTCATGACCAGCTTTGGAGCATACACAGAATGTGCCCTTTCAATTAACAAATCCTGCTATAAAATGCCAGTCCAGTTGTTTATTTGTGCCTTCATAAAATTAGTACAGTCTGTTCCTTCCAATTTCTCAGGTACAGCAGAATATCTGTGTGCTGTATCCTCTAATTCTACCATTTTTTAGAAACAGCTCTTCTTGAGCAGTATCATATTAAGTGAACCTTTTCTTCATTTTTGACCTCTAATTTTTGCAGTTTTGTCAGTTCATCTGAAGAGTGTGTTTAAAGCTTCTTCCATTTCTTTCCTAGCCTTTTTTTATTCAAGTTGATATATTCCTTCAATGTTTTGTTTACTTTAATTATGCCTTGCCATTTATACCTCTTTAGTTGAGCATTTATTTTTCCTCTAGATTACTAGAAGCCATGTCTTGCACCAAAACAGGAACTTGAATTGCTTTTTGCTGAATGGCTGGAGGATTCTTCCCAGTCAGTAGCATCCAGGCAGTGTACTTACTAACCAGCAACTGAATGTGCTAAATCTGGAAGCGTTACTGGCCTCTTTCTCTCATTTTTTTCACACAGGGAGAGCTGAAATTAAACTGTTGATCAGTGTGCAGCCATCTACTAACCTCCAGGCTTCACAAAAATAAAACATGAACAATGTTATAACAAAGCTGCTAAATCTGCAGCAAATACCCCTTTCAGAACCCACCATTGTATAGCACTAAAAAGCCCGAATTGGTTAGAAATGCCTCATCAAGTCACATGCTGGACAGTGCAGTGGTGCAGCGGCAGCATTGTCACCTCACAACAAGACGTTCTCTGGCTCGATTCTTGGCTGGAGTACCTTCTGTGCAGAGTCTACATGTCCACCCTGCATTCATGTGGGTTTCCTCCGGGTGCTCCACTTTCCTCCCACATTGCAAAGACATGCTCCTGGAGTGTTTCTCCCTGGGCCTCTGCTGAAAATTGGCTTTGTTCCAAATCGGACTTTCCCGGTTAACAAATGTTAAATAAATAAATATGCACAGCTTCTTACTACCTATGAAATTATCTAGCATCCATCTGCCTGTCCAGCACCAAAAAAGATTCTACACAATTATGTTCCCAGTTGGTCAATATGATCCAGTGACCAAAAATTCCTGTCTGTCTATAAACCTATCGAATCTGCAGGACACTGTCTGTTCAAGGTTGCTAAGGCCTGGAACTCCTTACCAGTATCTATCAGGTCAATACCCTCCCTCCCATCTTTCAAAACCACTCTGAAAGACTTCCTAGCTAACATCTGGCTCTGTTCTTGCTCAGAACCAGGATAAACTATATCCCTAAATGTGAACAAGTACCTTTTCATTCCTTATACCTTATTACTCTCTCTTCATAACTTACTTTATTACTTCTATCAAATTCTCTTCCCTGACTTTCTCTCTAAATATGCCATAAGCCTGTTTTTCCCTCTCTTCACATTGCAGTTCCTGTTTATGTTAGACTAACTAACCTTGAATTTCTCTACAAACTATCTAAAATTCAATAAATATTAAA
Source organism: Protopterus annectens (assembly GCF_019279795.1). Classification (NCBI taxonomy): domain Eukaryota; kingdom Metazoa; phylum Chordata; order Ceratodontiformes; family Protopteridae; genus Protopterus; species Protopterus annectens. Next base: position 177,417,457 of record NC_056727.1, on the reverse strand, counting down.
TGATTGTCATATAACTCCAATAGATTCTTAACCAATGTTTTTATATTATGTCTAATTTGTTATAATTATTTAAACTGTAGATGTTTTTGTTCTATTTTTGAAGATTGTAAAATTATTGTTCTTAAAATGTTTTGCAATAATTTGGAGCTTTACACCACAGACCTCCAAAGAAAGTGGACTTCTACCCAGTTGGACTTTCTGAGTAATTAAATGTCAATAAATAAATACATTTTATCTATGGGAGCTTTGTTATATCACTTATGCCAAATATTTGGAAGTATTTTCTCAATCATGTCTCCCTTCATATCTTATGTTCCAGGACATTGCCCCCCCCCCCCAATATGTCTCTTCCTGTGTCAAGGTTCCAGTCTTCAGAGATGAGTAGCATCCCTTGTTGAATGACTAATAGTCTTACTAGTATCTCTCTTAAGTCTAATGTTTTACTCTTTGGTAGAATATAAACTGGAGCCACCATAATTCTATATCCCCATTTATAATCCATTGAACACCATGTACCTTCCTTCTTTATCTTTCATAACTTCCTCTGTTTGAAATTGTGAGTCTCTGTATAAAAAAATCATGACCCCTCACTTATTAGTATCCCTGTATTTTGGTCATTGTAAAAAACTCTCATGCTCATTGTCATCATTGACACATTTCTTGTAGTATGGCTATCTGTGTCCAACTTTTGACAATACGGGCCATTACTCTTGCCCGACGCTAGCCCATTCACATTTCAACTTAATATTATAATTCCTGCTTATTTCTTCTTCTAATTCCCTTCTTGCAACAACCTCCATACATGTTTGCTCTTTTTGTCCTTTTTCATTTGTCACTTTGCTTGCAAGTATTACAATTTTCCCCTCTTTACGTATTTTTTTTTTTATTTTTGTAATTAGAGTTGGCTCACCTGGGTCTCTTTTAACAAAAATATAAATTTCCTCCTAATGCTCTTCCAAACTATATATATATTTTGACCTTTAGGTTTCTTCTTCTTCATTTTTAGAGTCCTAGTCTCATTATAGTATGAACCTATGAACCTATGAACCTATTACTCTTTAACTGAACACATTACATATAACCTCAGTACCTGTTTCACTCAAGATGAATATGTAAAAATTGCATAGCGTCCTTTGCTTAGTATAATCTTTGTAATGCGCTATGAAAGAAAATGAAAGTTTGTACCACTATTTGTACTTAGTATAATGAAGGGATGGCTGGAGTGTTGGTTATGACTCTGTATGTAAGCTTCTTCCTTTTGGCACTTTATATTTAGGATTTTGACTGCTTTTTTGTATACTGTTATCAGTGTTACAGTGGAACATTTCTCCCTAGGCCTCCACTACAAATGGGTCCTGCCCAGCTGGAATGTCAAGATTATGGATGGGCAGTGGGTCAGGTATTTTACTGCTCTGCTGGTGGTTAAGAGAAAGCATGCTGTATCAGAAAGTACTGAGGCAGATTGTTTGCATTATGATAAAGTTAAACAATAATTATTTAAATGGTTTAAACTGACTGCTGAAACACATATGAAGTCCAAGAGCACAGAAGAAAGACAGATGGCAATGTGAATTATTATATGTAGAAATAAGCACTTGTATATGTATATAAGTGTATGTGTGTGTGTGTGTGTGTGTGTGTGTGTGTGTGTGTGTGTGTGTGTGTGTGTGTGTGGTTGCCAAGTCACTACATTTGAATGGACAGCAGACCTTTTGATGAAGTTGCAGGCACTTAGTACTATGTCTGAGGACAAGATCTGGTTGGCAGACCAGGAATGTAACACTGCTGAAGAACTGGGGAGGAGGGGAGAAATCTATTTAGCTATCAGGTTATAACTACAGAACGATGAGGTACTCTACACTGTACATGAGTATAGGGGAAAATCATAGCAAGTTCCATAAGCAAAGAGGGAAGCCACCAGCTCTATTATGTGCCTTGGCCTTGGAGGCAAATTTTTCATTGTAATCAAAAGGGGCAGGTATGATACTAATACTCACTAAGACAAGGTGTGAAACAAAATTCACAGAATTCAGCAATGCGGAGTAGCATTATAACAATGCTGTGTTATAAATTTTCAGCAGGTAGGTTTCCCAAGAGAAATACTGACAGATAGAGCTACCTGTTTTATGTTATACCTACTGGCTTATTTTTGGAATGTTGTGGGGTAAAGCATTTAAGGACTATCCCTTCTATTCACAGAACAATGATCTGATGGAGAGCTTTAACTGTACACTAAAGACCATGTTGACAGCATTCACAGACAAGTTTAAGTGATAGTGGGACAGGCACCTCCCTAATCTCTCCTTTGCATACCAACAGATGCCTGAAGAATCCACAGGATTTTCACCCTTTGAGTGACTGTTGGTCACAAGGTGAGAGTTTCCCTGGATTTAACTTGTGATGTGAGAGGGTGACTGTCATTCCCACAATGTATCTGTTGTGGAATATGTTGTTAACATTAGGACCAGCCTTAGGCAGTTCATGGGATGGACCAGGAGCACCTATTATAAGCACAAGAACAACAGCAGCAAAAATTCTGGTGTGACTGGACAGTCAAGTCCAGAAAGTATTGTGTTGGGCAGAAAGTGATGGTGCATATTCCTGTTAGATACAATCAACTACAAGCAACATGGGAGTGTTTTTTCACTTTTATGAGAAAAGTAAGTGATGTTAACTACATGGTAGAGTTGACAGGTTGAAGTCAGAAGCGCAAACTCTACTATGCTACCACGATGAAGTGCTACCATGCTAGAGAGGCAGTGCACTCAATATCTGTTGAAGGTTACAGGAGGAATTGGAGGAGAAGTTTAAGGCAGACAGACCTTCTCAAAGAGGTTTGGACTGCCACCTCAGCAGATGAGGTAGCTCTTTCACAGCAGTTAGCTCCTACCAAGGTTCAGTAGATCCTGGCAATACTATGGAAGCATGGGGGAATATTTATTGGTAGACCAGGCAACATTCACTTGGTGGAACCAGAGCCCGATTCATCACTAGGCGACCAAGGCAGTTGCCTATGGCCCGCTGACTTGGGGTCCACGGGCCGAGGGGGTGCCACAAACTTACATTTCTTCATTAAGAAAGCACTCTGCATACGTTACATTTCTTCTTTAAGGATGCACACAGTGTGTGTCCTTAGTAGCATCACGTGTATGTCTTTAGTACAAAGCATGCACATTTAAACTGGAATGAAGCAGAGATTGCGATTTTCCAGATGAACGTTATGCTATAGGTAAGTGGAGAATTAAGAAGGTGTGTGTGGGTGTGGATATGTGTGTGTGTGTGTGTGTGTAAAATGCCCTAGTTAGGCATGACAGGCTAGTTAATTTATCCCGGCTCAGTCTCAAACCCTGTACCTTAGTTACAGCAGATAAGAACCTGAATCTTGTACACCAACTACCAGAGTATTAGTTCTGGTGCATTTTCAAGGAATTGTGAGTTTCAAGGGAAGAGAAGTTTACTGCTGCTCATGCTAAGTCTGTTTTCAATGTGCAGCTGTTTTGTTAAGCAAATGGTCATTACTGTTTATGCTAAACAATTTGAAAGCAATGTTAGTAGCAGGTAGTATAATTGTTTTTGATGCAGAAGTCTGTGGGTTCTACTGCTACACCATGTGGATGGATTGCTGATAGTGTGTTGTACTTTAAGGGTGGGGTGCTGCAGTCTTGAGTGTGTTCTCCTTTGGATGAAATGCCTTGTAACTATGAACCTGTTTTAGTTTGCCATCTATTCCCTATTGCAATATTAGCAGCTTATCATTTTTTTATGTAACACAGGCAACTTATTCTTCAAGAGCAGCAGGCACTGAATTTGCAGATGAAACACTGAAACAAAGTTGTTTGCTAATAGCAACCTCTTCATTAGCTACAGAACTCTTTAATGTGGAGTTATTCAGATGACTTTTACATCTGCAGAGATTGTGCATATTGACTGATATTGGTAGATTGTAATGGTAGAAGTCTGAGGAGCTCTTTATTGGTGAAATGTTCTGAAATGGGCAATTTTGTCATTATTGGTTCGTACATTTTGTTTCATTGCTTACTGGAAAAATGTTCAAAACTACAAATTTAAAACACTATAACAAGTGGTGCTGTCTTTTACAAAAATATAATTTAATACAATCAGGAAGATGAATCAAAGAAAACATACATGTGTCCAAGGGATCTATCCTTCACTGGACGGATGCATTTTCTTTGAATGTGGGTTTCAATGCCATTTGTGAGTTTCAAGGACAGAAATGTTTACTGATGATGCTAAGTTTGTTTTTATTGTGAGACTGTATTGTTTTCTTTAGCAAATGTGTAATGGTGTTTGTGCTATAAAATTCGAAATAAAAGTTTTAAATTAAATCCAAATATTTATAATTGTTGTAGAAGTAAAGAAGAAAATAGTGTGCACACTGACAGGTGTGAACAGTGTTTAAGGTAACTGGGGGAGAAATAGCCAAGTAATGGGCACTGGAATGGCTGGGGGAGCTGCTGTGAATGGGGGCTAGGGGGGTTGCTAGTAGGGCCCAGATCCACTACCATGCCTAGGGCCCCATTTGACCATGATCTGGTAATAGGTGGAGCACCTTGTGGATACAGGGGGCCAAAACAAATCAGCAAATAGGCTTTTTATAGGGTGTCTGAGCAGGCTATGGAAACACTGAGAGGGGACATATGGGTGATATTGGATCTGTGGGCAATCCAGGAGTCCAACATTCCCTCAGCCTTACTGGTTGTGAAGGCACCAAACAAAGATGGCAACACAAGGTTCTGTGAAGACTATAGGAAAGTGAATAGTCATACAGAGTCAGATACTTACCATATGCCCAGGACAGATGAAGATTTAGAGCAACTGTGTGGGGCTAAATACTTACCTAATACTGATGTGGCCAAGGTTACTTGACAGGTATCCTCAGCACATACAGTGAAGCAACATGCTAGCTTTTGCACCAATGTAGGGTTATATGAGTTCATAAAGATGCCTGTTGGAATGAAGAATTCCCTAGCAACCTTTCAGAGATTGCTAGATCAAATCCTAGCAGGAACTGGGAACTATGCTTTTGTTTACCTGGATGGCTTTACAGTCTTCAGTCAGTCCTGGCAAGAGCATGTTTGACATGTAAGGGAGGTGTTATGCAGACAGTAAGGGCAAAGTTAGCAATTAAAGCCAACAAGTGTCATATAAGGATGGCAGAAGTGTCTTATCTGGATCATAGAGGAGGCAGTGGTAAGATTAAGCCAAAGGCTGCCAAGTATTACTGCTGCACAGGTTAAAACAGCACTGTCCAAGGCCAAGAATACAGCTTCTATGGGACCTGACAATATCCCTGGCTGTGTTTTACATGAGCTACAGAGTGAACTGGCACCTCACCTGTGTGCCCTGTTCAATCACAGCCTCACCTCAGGCTTTGTCCCTACCAAATGGCGCACTGCTACAGTCAACCCTCTCCACAAAAAAGGAGTGACTACAGACCCTGGGAACTATCGCCCAATTAGCCTGACGAGTCTGATATACACAGTTATGGAATGCATCATCATGGACCTAATAAACAAGGATATAGGGAATCTCTAAACTCTGGATCCTACACAGTTTAGTTTTGTGAAGGGCAGATCATCCCTGCTCAACTTAGTCAACTTCTTTGAGTCAGTCACCAGAGCTGTGGATGAAGGCAAGGTGGTTCATACAGCCTACCATGATCTGGCCAAGGTCTTTGATACAATTTCCCACTCAGAAATCATAGAAAAACTCACTAAAGCTAAGCATCAACCCCTATATCACTAGGTGGGTTGCAAACTGGCTCAAAGATAGAACCCACAGTGTGAAAGTAGCTGACTCCAAGTCAGACTGCAGACCAGTCATGAGTGAAGTCCAACAGGGTTCGGTCCTAGGTCCTCTCCTGTTTGGTATCTACTTCTCTGAAGTCCAGGCCAACACAAAGGGACTCTGGCTGACAAAGTTCACAGATGATTACAAGTTGGGAGCTATTATTAACTCCCCAAGTGATGTTGACATCCTACAGAAAGGCCTCACTGAGACCAGTGACTGGAGTCAGAACCATGGCCTTAAGCTCAATGCCAAAAAGTGTCATCCTCCTTGGGAAAGACCTGGTTCCCTTGAATTACTACATCGATGGTAGTCCACTGAACACAGAAGGCATTATAAGAGATCTGGGAACACAGGTTGACAGCAACCTCTCTTTTGAGCACCACATTGCCGCTGTGGTCAGACATTCCTTCTATTTGGCACATCTCATTACTAAAGATTTTGCATCCAGGAAGAAAGAGGTCATTGTCTCCCTCTACTCTTCCCTCATTAGGCCAATTATCGAGTACAATGCCTCATTTGACATGTACCTCACTAGATACCTGAAACAACTGGAGAGGCCACAAAAGTACCTCACAAAGAGGATCCTAGGCCTTAAACATTTATACTATATGGACAGACTCAAAAAACTCCAGCTATTCTCTGTCTCATATTAGAGGCAATCTGTGCTTGACTTACAGAGCCATGTCAGATCCAGCTCTGTTAGAAATGCTACATCAAAAGAAATCCAGAGACCTCAATCTCATTACCACAATCAACAGAACATGCTGGAGGGACAGGTTCATAACCCAGAGACTGCCCATGCTATGGAATAGACTTTCCATACATGTCAAGCAGAGCACCTCAGTGGCCCTCTTCAAGAGAAATCTTGCTGAGTGGATGGAAAATAGAAAATTCACCACGGGAATCACTCCAGTGGCTCTACTCGACAGAGGGACTGGGAACTAAGGTCTGGTGACATGATGCCAGAGTAATCATATGGCTAGGCTTGTAAAGGCTCCAGGGCCATTAGCCTAGTACACACCAATGAACCTGTGAACCTAAGATAAAGATCATTCTGGCAGAACCTAGCCTATTACCAAGGGTGTAAAGTTAAATAGCCTTTTAATATAAGGACTTGAGTAGTACACCAAAAGAGTGCACTCTCATCTCAGTCAGTTTTAGGGTACCTCAAGAAAACATGCTTGATGCCTATATGAGGAGAAAATGTGATTTCTGATAATACATATACTGGTTTCTGAGTCAGAATGCAACATATATGAGATTTGCACTTAGGCCTTGTAAAACCTGTAGCAGGTAAACTAAAAATGTGTAACTTAATTGTCAATATTTGTGCTTTCCACTGGCATGAAAAGATGTGTGAATGTGTGTCCCTTTTCTATTAAATTTATTTCATTTTATATTTGTTTACTGGGGTAGAACACTGATTATAACTGACGACCCTTTGCAGGTACTGTGCAAGTGAAATGTATATGGAGATTACTACTGAAGTTGTATTTTCCTTCTCTTGGTAACTGCAATAATTATACATAGGGTGCAAACATGTAATTATTCTTCCCTGTGTTTACAAGATCTGTGACTGTTGTTTGTCTTTTCCCAGTTAGGGGTCGCCACAGCAGAACTCTGGTCCGCTAATGATTGGCAGTAGATATATTTTATGGTGCCGAGTTGCCAGCCTGATGCCCAACCTTCATCGAAGGCACGCCCATTCACGTAAGTCTTTCGGAGGCCACTCGACCACGGGGAGGACATGCAGACTCCACACAGAAGGCACTCCAGTCATAAATCGAACAGGAGAACCTCTTGCTGTGAGGCAACAATGCTACCGCTGTACCACCATGGCTTCAACAAGATCTGTTAAAGGGGCATAAAAAAGGAATTAGATAATTCTACTAAAAAGATAGCTAGACAAGTACAGGAAAAACAAACTTATTAGTATGTAAATGTGACACTCTGTTCAGTTGCATCTGAGGTCTATATGAAGCAATATAAACCAAGAACCTGACAGAGAAAAAAGAGAGAGCCATGAAGACAGATTTAGGAGCCTGTTCATAAGATGATACTAGGATATTGGCCCGGAGGCCCTTATAAGCCTAGCCAAGAATTTTGCTCATGTTCCTTCAAAGTCAGCACCTTTTTCCTCTGTCCAGAAGGGACATGGGTGGGATCTCAGGGGTACTCCAGTCATAAATCGAACAGGAGAACCTCTTGCTGTGAGGCAACAATGCTACCGCTGTACCACCATGGCTTCAACAAGATCTGTTAAAGGGGCATAAAAAAGGAATTAGATAATTCTACTAAAAAGATAGCTAGACAAGTACAGGAAAAACAAACTTATTAGTATGTAAATGTGACACTCTGTTCAGTTGCATCTGAGGTCTATATGAAGCAATATAAACCAAGAACCTGACAGAGAAAAAAGAGAGAGCCATGAAGACAGATTTAGGAGCCTGTTCATAAGATGATACTAGGATATTGGCCCGGAGGCCCTTATAAGCCTAGCCAAGAATTTTGCTCATGTTCCTTCAAAGTCAGCACCTTTTTCCTCTGTCCAGAAGGGACATGGGTGGGATCTCAGGGGTATATTTTCTGTTTCCCATCCAGTCATCTAGGTTCCTTTTCTTAAAGAGTGCTAGTGAGGTACTCTGCTTGACATGGAGAGGGAGTCTACTCCACAGACGAGGGAGTCTTTGGGACACAAATCTATCCTGCCAACAAGTTCTGTTAATGTCACAGACCAGGTTAAGGCCTTGCGTGCAAGTTGCATGAGTGGAGTTTGCCTTACAGATATGCAGCATCTCCATCAAGGCTGGGTCTGAGCAGTTTGTATGAAACTGAGTAGAGGGACAGGGCTTTTAGCCTATCTGTATAGGATAGGTGTTTGAGACCCTGAATTTTCCTGGTCAGGAACCTCTGTGGTCTCTCCAACTGCTGCATGTGTTTGGCAAGGTACATGCCGAAGGGGGCATTGAACTCAATAATGGATCCAATAAGGGAGGAGTACAGTGATGTTATGACCCCCTTGTTCCTGGATGAAATATCCTTATTTATGAGCTGGGCCATGTAGAAAGCCTTCAGTACAACAGAAGCAATGTGGCGGTCAAAAGTCAGGTTGCTATCAACTTGGGTGTCCAAGTCCCTCACGACTGATTGCATGCTTAGTACATTGTTATTAATGTGATAATTAGTGGGGATGGCATTTTCCCCAAAGGGGATAATGATACATTTCTTGGCATTCAGTTTTAGGCCATGCTTCTGGCACCAGTCACTAGTTTGTGTAAGGCCGTCTTGGAGGATGTTCACATCACTAGGGGAATTTAAGACAGTGCCCAGCTTGTAGTCATCTGCAAACTTGGCCAGCTACAGACCACAGGTTTTGGCTTGCACCTCAGAAAAGTATATCCCAAATAGAGTCCCCAAGACTGATCCTTGGGGTACACCACTCATTATGGGTCTACTAATAGAGGTGGCTTCCCCTACTTTGACTGAGTAGGGATTTGTGTCAAAGGTTTTGGCTAGGTCAAGGTAGGTGGTGTGCACCATCTTCCCCTCATCCATGGCTTTGGTGACTGTTTCAAAGAAGTCGTCCAAGTCTCTCTGACAAAACCAAACTGTGTGGGGTCAAGCATTTGGAGGCTGCCAATGTTCTTGTTTATAAGGTCCATGATAATGCGTTCCACGGCCTTGCAAATCAGGCTAGTTAGGCTGATGGGCCTATAATTGCTTGGATCAGTGGACGTTCCACCTTTGTGTAGAGGGATGACAGTGGCTGTCCTCCATTCAGCTGGGATGAAGCCGGTGCTCAGGCTTTGGTTGAATATGGTGTCTAATGTAGCTGAGGGCTTATGCCTGAGTTCATGTAGTATACAGCCAGGGATGTTATCAGGTCTCATGGAGACTGTATTTTTTGCCTTTGAGAGGGCATTAAGGACCTGCTCCCTGGTGATGAGGGGAGGGGGGCAGATGCTGGGAATGTCCTGGTTTACTGATGGGGGGCACAGGGAAGGTGAAGTTTTCACTGAACCTTTCGGCCAGCAGTTTGGCTATATCTATGCCATCTCTGTACCAAGGACAGTGGCTACTCTTGTTGGTTAGGACCAGGTCCAGGATATTTTCACCTCTCGTAGGTGTGTCGACCAGCTGATCCAATGTAATGCTGGCACTGACGAAGTCAAGGAATCTCTGAGCGTTCATGTTTGGGCTAAAATAGGTCTTCCACTCTATGGTTGGGTAGTTTAAGTCACCCAGGATCAGGGTAGAAAGTTGCATTTTGATGGATTCAAGTAAGTCCAGATAGGTGGAGTGGGCATCCTGAGTCATGGTTGGATGAGTAACTTGGTAAGGTTGGGGTGCTCTCCACAGCTTTGAAACAGGTTTTAGTAACTGCACAAATATCAGCATCCTCCAATGAGTAACTTGGGAAGGTTGAGGTGCTCTCCACAGCTTTGAACTAGGTTTCAGTAACTGCACCAATATCAGCATCCTCCAGGGCAAGGAATGCTTGCAATGAGTGCAGTTTCATGTTAAGACTCCTAGCGTTTAGCAGCATGACCTCTAAATTTCATTTATAAGAATTCTTCATGTTGGTAATTTTGTGCTTCTGACTTTGCCTAAAAAAGACACTATGGGGGAGGCAAGAGCCTTTACCAGAAGCCTAAAGCCCAGAGGAGACAGATGAAGGCCATCTCTGGCAAAGTATCGTGGTCCGTCAATTATGTTCTCCCAGGCAGTCAGGTACTGGATCCCCATGGAATGACACCAGAATCTAAGCCAATTGTTAAAGTCAATCATTTTCTGTTTGTATTGAGGTATCATTCTGGGTGATGGTTGGATGCTGCTTAAGGCTAGGGATACCTGCCTGGGACACATTCAGTGAGCTCAATCTTGTCTCTTTTTATATGGTCCAGAGAGGTACGCCTCAAGTCATTCACACTACCATGAACTATGGCAGAGTCATAACAGGTATGTTCCCCTGTGTTAAGTTGACCTAAACAGAGTTTAAATATTTTTATCATAGTCTGGTTACAGGTTTTGCTGTATTCAGGTCTGTTTGTGTGATTCTTGTGTTTCCTGTTACACCATCTTGTGTTGACCAAGGCTTGCCTGCACTTAGTGGGAGTACCTGAGACTTGAGTGCGTGCATGATATGGTGGAGTATAGCACCTGACAAGCAACTTCCTGTGACTTTCTCCTTGTCTAGCCTGATGAGGGGCACATTGGTGTGGCTCACAATAGAGTCTGTTGGGTTTGTGGTTGGGCCTTAGAGGCTGTGAGACACAGATGTGTGTACTATGGGTGATGCTTTGTGCTGTGGGTTGTGATGTGCATGTGTGTTTTTGCTTCAGATGTCTATTTTGTTTAGGTTCAGTATGTTTTTGTTGAGAACCCCAGCATATGTAGGAGTGTGTTGCAGAGATGTAGGTGGTATTAGAGGTGTGGTGTTCGTAGTGTTTGTGCAGACAACCTTCTCAGTGCCAGATGTACTGGTTTGTGACTTAGACAGCAAGGATTCTAAGTTCTTAGTGTGATTGCATCTCTCACATATTGTGTTCCTAGGTGGTAGTAGTAGAGGGCTGTCTGTGTACATAAGGCAGCTGCTACACTGTTTCAGGATGCCCATATCAACCAGATTATCAGGAGAAATCATAGGAGATCGTCCATCCATGGTTATCAGAATCTGTGGAAGACAGGTCAGGGATACTAGAGTGGATACTATCTGAGAAGTGTACCTATAGGTGTGAGAAGGGCTGGGTAAAATCAGTACAGTAGCTGCAGGCGAGGGCCTCACTGACACAGGAGTGCTGGCAAAGGAAAAAAATGCAACTGGGATACCTCACAAAGGGTTAAAACAACACAGCGGTGGTGCGCAACAGGTAAACAAGCACAAACCCATGCAAATGCTGGGTTTAAATACCACAAAAACAAAGGTAAAATGGTAAAATAGAAACACTGGAATTGACCAATCAACCCTCGTCCCTCTGCTCTTAGCTCAACACCCTATGCCAGACCAGTTCCAACTAGTTCACTTACTCCCACTAAGTGCAGGCAAGCCTTGGTCAACACAAGATGGTGTAGCAGGAAACACAAGAATCACACAAACAGACCTGAATACAGCAAAACCTGTAACCAGACTATGATAAAAATATTTAAACTCTGTTTAGGTCAACTTAACACAGGGGAACAGATACACACTTAAATATAACAGTAGCAAACAAGAGCAAACTGGTTTAAACAAATTAACCAATAAAAATCTCAAAACTTATCTTTCAACAGTCTTCAATCAGACAAGTTCTAACTGCACACTCTTGCCACTAGGGTGCAGGGGAACCTTCTCCAAAAAAGATGGTCTGCACTAGTGCTCAAGTTATACAAACAAAGCGAAATTCAGCAAGTCTGAATCTAGTCTCTGCTACTGCAAGCAAGGCACACCAATTTCAGAAAGAAACAGTTCAAATAAGCAGGCACAATAAGCCTTTAACCAGCAATTCTCAGCTCAGAAGGGCAAAATCTACCCTCTCCTCCCACAAGAGTGCAGACCACAAACCTTATTAATGTAAAATAACTGTCCTGAAGCCCAAGTGCTTAAACCAAAATTAAGACATTATTTTAGAACAACAGACACTAAGCCTTCAACCAGCAACTCCCAAGTTAGAAGGATGTAAGCTACCTCTCCTGTCACAAGAGTGCAGACCACAAACCTTCTTAATGTAAAGCAACTGGCCTGAAGCCCAAGTGCTTAAACCAAAAGGTTTAGGCTACTAACAAGCAGTAATAAATGCAGCAAAATAAATGCAATTGGGTATTTTTAAGAACAGGCAGCAAAAACAAAATAAAGTGATAAAGTAGGAAGAAACACAAATACAGTAAAAGCAGATGAATAAAGTGCAGTTTTTTTAGATTAAGTGGGAAGGGATGAAACACGATAATTTAAGGTTCAGAAACTAAGGGAGAGGCCTTCCCAAATGATCTCCTTCTCTACTCAGTAGAATAAGCTAATGAGATGGGACTGCGAGGAGTGTCCAAAATGAGATTTATAGTAGGGGCAGGCAACTCAAAAGCCACCAAATTTAAGAACACAACAAGGACTGGGCCGGTGGGAAGGACTCTTACAACTCCAAAAGAACAGAAAACTTAAAACAAAACAAATGTAATACTAGAATAAGATACAAAATAGAAGTGATCAAACCTTAAATAAACAGCTTCAAATCAAAACTAAATGCAGAGATGAGTGATACCCAGAGCAATGCAGAACACACAAACACTTCAGCTAACTACAGATATTTCTAAATAAAAGAGCAATGCTGTCTCTCAGCTCCTCCCACTACTAAACTGATGCTATTCACAGTTTGCAAAGGAATTCTTTGCAAACTTTTTTTTTAACTGACACTAGCCAAGAACTCTTAAAACTGTGAAGTGAGTCATGTGAGTTTTCCTCTCTGCTGTTTTGTCTGTACCTAGAAATTCAGTGTTTAGCTTACAGTTCAGTAATTCTTTCAGTTAAAATAGCTAAAATAATATATTTCTAGACAGGGGTTTCTCTTTATTGTAATCTATCTATTTAGAAAATTTTTATTTTTTATATGGCTGTGGAGTTTTGTGTATTTTATGTGCTTAAATGCTCTACTTAACTCTTTCCTTCTTAAGTAAAGTATTTTTAATGATTTGCTTTTTTAAAGCGTGTGTCTGGTTGTCTATTTATTTATTAATTGATAAAAGGAATTTGTTGCTAACTGGTGACAAACTGCTGGTTCCACTTCTAATTTGCCAGACTGCTCTACGATGCATTATTTTTGAATATGCTTATTTGGCTCATTAACAAGAGAAAAATAATAACTCCTCAGTATAGTAAATTAAGATTGTGGCAGTCTACTGCCTGGGGCCAAGACAGAAGGCTATAATGCTAGAGAATATTACCAGCCTCCCTTAAATAATGTGTGTGTGTGTGTGTGTGTGTGTGTGTGTGTGTGTGTGTGTGTGTGTGTGTGTGTGTGTGTGTGTGTGTGTGTCTGTGTGTGAATGTTAGGGTTTGTTCAAAGTACAGTTGCTATGGAAAAGTGAGCATTACAAGGCAATGCAGCATTCTAGTCTTACAAATCATATCACAGTTCCTTCCAGGGCATATCAACACTCACCACTGTTTTCATCAACAGGAACACTCCAATTGTGGTTTCCGCCTAACTCCCATTCCTCCTTTTACAGTAGATCAGTGTTTTCATTTCTTTTAAGCATCTGTACTATGACTGAGCCTGTTTTTCCTCAGTTTATTAGAGAAGACCTCTTTTCATGCTTCACAAAAGTTATAACCCGAGTCCTTCAGTCTCAGTTTCATTTTTTCCCAAGTTGCAGGAGCAGTAGTATTTGTCCTTCCCCAAGATGGAGCTGTTGGTGGGACTCCACCATCACTCTTTCCCTCAAATGGGTGAGTATCCTAGGATGCTTAATCACAAGCATTACCAGACAACTTCTCTAGTGCGTATCTCATCTAGGATGAAATCAATGCTCTATGCCTTTTCCATCAGGTATAACATGCACTTCCTGTACTAGGTTGAATCTTGGTTTTACTTTTAGATTTGGCTTTTGTGAAATACTGAATTTGCCAGTTTCTTTAGAAGTTTCAGTTTGAGCATTTGATGTGTCGGTTTCTTTGGGCATTGTAGCATACTTTTTTTTTTTGTTTGATTGACTCTGTGGGTCAACAGTCCTATACTCTGTAAGGCACTAATTGTAGGGGTTCATCAGTTTTGCACTCTATTACATATGGTGTATCAGACGCTGGACATGTAGATTTAGCATTTCCCATGCTTGGTTAAGGACTGTATCAGATACAGAGCATGCAGATTCATTAGTTCTGTACTTCTAAATACTCTGTATTAGACCCTTTGCATGTGGAGTTCTTAGCAGTTTAACACTTTGCTGTTTTATTACCGAGTCACTGTCTTTCTAAAATGTGTCACATCTGGGCTTTGCTTCATTGCTTTGTTTGCTGAAGAGAAAGGCACATTCACCACTCTGAGCATCACCATCACACATGCAGCCTATATTAAAAAATACTGCCCTATTAATTCATCTGTGGCACTGTATGTCTAGTCTTCACAAACTACCTCTATATCCCAGTCATAAACGTCTATACTTTTAGTGGATGCTAGAGATTTAAGTACATCTTCAACCTTTTCAAGCCCTGGAGTAATTTGTCACAGTGCTTGTTTGAAGCTCAATGTACTCCTGCAGTGTTTTGTCTTAAATTATGGTGCTTTTGCAGACCCTTTTTTGAATATACCTTTTGGTGAAAAGTTGTTCTTAGCTTGCTATAAGCCCTGTTTTATCTCAGAGTGGAAACTTGTGATATTTACATATTCTCAATCTTGGGAAATGTTCTGAATAGTTTCCTGACTGAAAAACAACAAATTTGTGTTTGACTCTTCGGCAGAACAAGTTTTCCCTTCTTTGAATTAGATCACGTTGGATGCCAGAGACTGATGAAATCTTAGCTGTAATGAACATTTACATTTAGTTTTCAGTTATACTACAATCTACTTTATATTATACTTGACTGTTTAAGTAGTTACCTCTGCAGTGCTTTGCTGACTGCCAGAGACATTTTCAGATACACTTTGCATAGCCTGTCTAGCAGTACTTTTCTGACTCGACATGTTTTTAGAAATAAAAAAACAGCTTCAGATCTCTAGCAGTTTTGGTCCTTGAAATGATGCTCTGCTGTGCACATATTTGTTATTACAAACACAGCAAATGAAGCAGTCTCCTAAGTACTAAATCTATGTTTTAGGGACTAGAGGATCTTGGGAATTAGGAGAGGTGTAAGTGGATGCAAATGCACCTAGGAAGGCCTCCAAAACTGGAGGAAAAGAGGCAGTAGTAGGAGCCCCTATTCCAATAAGTTATAGTACCTCTTCTGTACATCAGAAGCTTCCCTAGATTCCCATTCAAAGTGTTGCATCATTTGGTAATGATTTCCCCAAAAGACATTTCCTCAACAGGAGAATCAGAGGATAAGGTGACCTCATCATTTGAAACAATCTAACCCAAAGTGGATATGAGAGGAATAGGTTAGAGTGTTCATCTAAATCAGATTCTTCCTCTTCATCAGAAGAAGATTCATTATAAGGAATCTGGTAACCCTAGTCACACTCCCCTCTCTTAGCTGAAATCTAAAAAAAAAATCTTTTTTTTAAAACACCATTATTTCATCATCAATTAAGACATATGCAAATAGACAGGAACAGAAATGAAAACAAACCATATTATATTTTTTCCCTTTTACATCATGTTACAGCACATATGTTTTCTTTCTTTACCATCAGCCTGACATTACATAATTTGCTCAATTCTTGCCTTCCCTTAAAACTCACTCCTCCTCCTCCTGAACATTATTCTGCATGTATTGTTCCCTCAATTTCCATTTATTTAAATGTAATTTGCTCATTCTTTTTCCTAAAGATCCCTCTTCCATTTCTTTCATCTCTTTTATAATATTCAATATTGATATCTAGCTGGGTGAGTTTGTCAATGATACCTTCATGGGGAATAGGGTCAAAAGCCTTGGCTAAGTGTAGGTAGGCTGTGTGCACAGATTTTCCCCTCATCCAGGGCTTTGGTGACTGTCTCAAAGAAGTCCACCAGGTTTAACAGGCATGATCTCCATTTGACAAATCCCAACTGAGTAGGGTCAAGTGTTTGGAGATTACCTATGTCTTTGTTGATAAGGTCCATGATGATTTGCTCCATGGCCTAGCAGATAAGGCTAGTCAGGCTACTAGGTCTATAGTTCCTGGAGTCAGTGGAAGCACCACCTTTGTGTAAGGGAATAACGGTGGCCATTTTCCATTCAGCTGGGATGAAGCTGATGCTTAGACTATGATTAAAAAGAGTACCCAATGGTGTTGCTAATTCTTGTTGGAGCCCATGTAGGACATGGCCTGGGATGTTATCAGTTCCCATTGATGCATTTTTTGCCTTAGAAAGGGCATTTATGATATGCTCTTTAGAGATACAAGGTAGGGGACAGGTGGTAGGGATATCTTGGTGTACGTGTGGTGGGGACAGAGGAGTGAAGTTTTCACAGAACCTGTTGGCCAACAGGTTAGTTATGTCCACAGGCTCAGTATATATGGTATCATTAACTACCAGTTTGGCACAAATCTGGGCCTTTCATTTTAGGTTACAGACGTAACTAAAGAATTTCTTATGGTTCTCCTTAGTTGAGGAAGCTAATTTCAATTCATAGCTTGCTTTGGAGGACTTCACAAGAAGTCTTATTTGCTTGTTTAAGCTGAGGAGAGAGTGTTTCCAGTTTAGGGCTCGCTTCCTCTTACTCTTAGACAGCAATTGCTTCCTCTTATTGTAAAGCCTATTCATGGCAGTTGTCCACCAGGAAGGTTTGCTCTTCCTTGAGGAGCTTTTTTGGTCCTATCAGGTACAGCTGAGTCAATGCAGTTATACAGGTGTTTGTATAAAGCACTGATGTAGAACTTGGCATAGTTGCCAATTCCATCTGGGGGGGGGGGTGTAGTAAAGTTATTTATACCATCCCATAAGAGGTTATAATCTGCTTTGGAGAATTTTTTTAGTTTAGTTGCTGCTAGGGGGGGTCAGGTATGATAGTTACTTTGACTGATACCGATTTGTAGTCACATCTCACCAGGGAAGACCTCACAGTGGTCTTCCCTTCCAAATATTTTCATAAATTTCTTCAGAAAGCTACCCTCTTTTTTATATTTTCCCCTTCTAGGTGACGTATAAAAATTCTTAATACAAAGATACAAGAAAAGGAAGGATCCCCAATGGGGCACTTATCTGAATAAGCAAAGGCAGTGGTAACAACCAACGACCATAGGAATAATACACTGATGGGTGCGAGACTTGCATTCGGACTGGTGGCAAAATAGTCTTAGAATCTTATGCTCATGTGTTTGCGTTTGTAACCTTACACCCACGGGCTTAGGTCATACATCAGATGTATGATCATATGGAAGGTTTTGGCTTAGATACATGGCTGGATGTCAGGTTGCCTCGGCGAGATAACTCATCAGTATTCGAATACGGTGATAATCATCTAAGGAAGGACATCACCTGTGTCTATCTCTGTACTGATAGCTTGTTGAGTAACAAAGTTTCTTTTACAGAAACTTTCATATGGGTTTTTGAATAAATGTTTTCTGTGGTGCACAAAATACATTGCCAGACTTTATATTAGTAATAGGTTGTAAAGTCCTACAGTTTGAAAATATCTGACCCCAAGGGGTCCTGTGTCTGTTAATCCCAACTGTTTAAATACCTTAGATATCAGATTGACCCTGCACATAACTTCTCCTTCTATACTGAATAATTCTCTTTCAGCTCTGAAAAGCCCTTTCTGTCTACAGGCTACCCAATGAGTGTCACTAATGTACTTTAACTAAGCTGCAATATGCTCTGCTCCTCATTATCACACTGGGTCATCATCCTGGCAGTTCTAAGTATTTTCAAATTTCAAATCACTGTCAACAAGCTTTGCTGTTTCAGTACTGTAGATATAGGAAGTATCACTGGAAAATGCATAAAATAACTAACCAGTTACACAGAAGGACAGTTACCTATTCTTGTCCCAACTGCATAAATCCTTCTTTAAAGATTATTGCTCCTGGCTTACCCAAAACATTGGAATTTTTCTCTTCTATACTCAGTTCCTTGTCAGCAAGTCTTTGTGATTATCCTTAAATGATGTGTTTCTCCCTTCAGTTTGGTGATGTCTTTTTCATAATCTGGCTATATTTTGTGGAACAACTTCCCACCTTTATTTAGAAACATTCCTGAATATGTTTTCAAGATAAACTGCTGAGCATTTTACTATGACTACCAAATGCAGGTGCTTTTCTGTTCCTGTATGAATACTTCTGTAATTTGTTGATAAGGACGTATTATCTGTATTTTGCTCTTTATTTATGGTGCTGCTGAATATGTTCTTTACTGGTGAATACTATAATTATAAGCAGTATAATCTGATGGACTGAATATCTATGCATTGTGCATGCTTGAGGGTCCTTTGGACAAGGCCACTTCATTTGTTACTAAGCAATCAAACAAACAAATAAATAAATAACATGACCTGGTCCATTCTGCAGCGCACTGACTCACTGTTGAGTACCACTGTTTAAAGCTACTCCCTTCCACTGCATGCTGAATCTGACCATAGTAGCAATACCACCCCACTGTGTGTTGAATCTGACCACAGTAACAATACCACCCCACTGTGTGTTAAATCTCACTTTAATGCCACTGTTCCCAGGTGTTCCATCAAGGTACATGGAATCTGAAATTGCACTACTATTGAAAACAAACATACATTTTCATCTTCAGCATCAGCCTGCTGTGTTACATCACATATTTCCTATTTGTACTCCAAACATGACAGTTGTTCCACATACGATAGACTTAACTGAAAGTGCCGAAAGGATAGGTGCTGGCAGGGTGTCTTTCATCTAGTGCCTTAGGCATAACTGTCTGACATGAGAACCGGTCTTGCTAAAAAACAGAAGAAGACAAAACAGATAAGAGATTTAGACTGTGTGTTACAGCCTCTCCCTTTCATTGTATTTGAATAATTTGGATTAGTTTGTTGAAAAGGGAAAATGAAAATCAAAAATAAATTGTGCTTGCAAATAACCATTTGAATTTCAAAATATTTGTTATACTTTGTAGAATATATGCAAATGACCTGCATTTTGCTTTCTGCCTGCAGTTCCATATTTGCTCTGTTGGGCAGGCATCTGCTGGCTTAGATAGATAAGATTCGACTCTATAAATATAGGTGAATTACTCTCATTCACCACTGTATGGTACAGAGAAAAATCTAAGAGCAGTGCTGTCCGCATAAGTATTTAATGTTCACCAAACGGCAAGGGAAGAGCTACTGGGACACAGATTATTTTGGTAATAACTTTTCAGTGCATGATGGAACCATACTCAAAGTATTTTCAGGACAATGTTTATCATTTTTAGCAGTAGTCAAGCATGGCATAGAAAGAAATAATATGACTCGTTTATAGGCATTGCCCTCTCGTTGCTCTGTCTTGTTTCTGCTTTTTCACCAGATTAATTTCCTGATTTCACCATATTTATATTTGTGTGGTTAACTCACTTCTGTCAGGTATTACAATACATGTCAGAGATACTGTGCAGTTATTGTAGTAAGCAGCCCAAGGGTGTCTTGTGATTCTGCTCTGAACTGTTGTTTGAACCAGTAAAATAAACACAATTGGTGAAGCAGGTGTTTTATTGCTTTCAGTTTCCAAACATATGGATAGATTCCAAAACACCAGGGCAGCACTGCACAGGAAGTGAAGCTCTGACCTGTGGAGAAGGCCATATATTGTAAAATGTCAACATGTCATAGAGAACTTACTGGAGAAAAAAGACTCAGATGAGTCAGAGTAAGATCCTGAAGACACCTGTTCAATGAATACTTACAATGCCTAAAAACAAAAATGAAATGGATATTTATAAAAAGCAACCTGTAATGAATCCACAAACATAAATATTATGCAGTTGTTAGGGTGGGTTGGTCAGTGATATTCACATAAAGGCAATGCAAAATATATATATCAAATACTGATACCAGCCCTGTGGGATGATGGATAAAGCTGTCAAGTGACCCACATTCAATAACAGCATCGGCATCTGAGAGATTGGTCAGGGGGAGGATGTCCTTACCCGGTTGATGCCAACTTGCTCACCCTGAGTGGATGGAGGCTTCTAGACTTACTGCACTGATGACACCTACTGGTGAGAGGCTATATTGCCTGTAACAGCTGAACTACTTCATGCTGTACTAGGCAGGGATCACTCTGTTCAGCCAGAGATGCAGAAGATGTGTGTGGGAGCACAGATGCTTCTCCTTCTCCCTGACCAGGAACTGTAGAGAGTCTGTGAGCATCCTGTGTAAAGAGATGCATGGGTCTCCCTACAGGACCTGCAACCTGGCCCACTTTCTACCACTCAGCTCTCGACACTGGGGGAATGGATGGCCCAATACAGCTTCCCAGGCCAAAACAAATGGACTGTAGGACTTTCGCCTAGCCCATTAATGCCCAGCTCTTATTCCCAAAATGAATAGGCTGACTGGGTAACAGTAGTAAAGCAATCTGGCATGAGTCTTGCAATGGTGGGTAAGTGTTTATAACAAAAAAAAAAATCATATATTGGAATAATACCAGAATAAGCAAGGCCAGCTGCAACAACTTAAGACAGTCGCTGTATAGCACCATTTCCCAAGTGCATACATCACCAAACTGTACGCACCACAGAAATGCATCATTACAGTGTCGTTACTTCCATGGGAACAATATTGTTGTTGCTATCAAGTGATATCAGAATTATCTATAGTAAAGAGCTGTCACCACCCAGCTTAGCAACAGTGGATATAATGCAGAATTACAATAATGTCTGCATTTCTATGGATGTTGCAAGAAACCGTAAAGGACTGTATTTCATCTACAAATGCAATAAATCTACATAACCAAGTAAGTCCTTAGTAGTACATCTCTTTTTAAAATATGCCACTATTCTCCTATCCAGAGACATGAAGTTTAATCCTGGACCTATATTTATGTCAGCTATGCACCCCCCTCCCCCCATAACCCTGGCAAAATATCTCAACACTGTATATGTTAATGTTCACAATATTAATAATAAATATGACCTACTGCAGTGATAGCAAACCTTTTGGGCTCAGTGTGTCAGAAATTTGGAAAATGCCTATCATGACTCTGCTGGAGTGTCACCCCCCCCCCCCCCGGTACAAGAGAGAAACAATTCTTTACATATTCATTTATTTGAAAAAATGCAGTCCAATCACATGTGCTGCTATGTATTATAAAAGTAAAAGAAAAATCATTGACTTACAATAGGAAAAATGATATGCACACTGATAATTGGGCTTAAAATAGTGCACCAAGAAATGACACTACTTTTAATAGTAATTTTGAATTGAACTGAAAAAAATATGGAACACATTGCCATATCTCTAAATCTGGACAAAGGCCCATGAAAAAAGGTACAAATCTGTAAGTTGATTAATATAAAATTTGCATGCATATTTATGTAACCCCACCCTCTCCAATGGAATTGTGGGATGCCAACTTTTAAACGCAAACTGATGAATAGACAACAAAAATATGATCATGAAACACAAAATAAGCAGAACAGTAGTGTTTTATTTATATTAATATTTGAACTTGTGCAAAGCTAAAATACAATTTTCATTTATAAAAATAAAATTAACTGCGGCTGCGCTTTGGCCTTCTTTATTAAATAACACAGCATATAAATTGAAAGAAAACTGTTTCATTTATATTATTAACATCTGAACTTGTACTAGTCTACTGCTACACATATAAAACAATCAAACAAATTATTTCTAACAAGTACTACACTGTGTGAATTGCTTTCAAGAACAAAAACAAGTGCAGACTATCTCTCAATCTGTTAGCACAACAGTCAGCACTCAGCAGTTAGTGATAAAGCCAAAAATGTAAGTGGCAGGGTATACACAATACATTACATGAACTGACATTACACAGTATTGTAACACAGGTGCAATATTATATTATTAGCAGCCACAGCATACACATATTATGGGTAAATATGAAACAATTAGTATCAGCTTACTAACAATTTCAGCTACAAAACTCACTGGGTGGTTAAAATCTTTTACTTTATACTTGCAAAAAAAGTTATTTTGATGACTTAATATTATAATTCAATATTATTTTCCATGAATATACTTAAGATAACATTATATTGCAGTTTCTTATTCATTATGCTATGATATGCTATTAATCGCCACCCCAGCACCCCATGATAGTGTGTGAGGTATGAGATACAAAATTATACATTGCATCAAAAGTCAGTAATGGATAGAACTGAAATTAAAATCAGCAGAAGCCAGAAGGCACAGATACAGTTCCACAGAATTAATTATTTAGTTATACGACTGCAGATATTATGGCCATACCTCTCAATCTATTAGAGCAAGAAATCTAGACAAATTCATAAATAATGGGGGACAAAACAAAGGCATAGAAATAGTTAGTGACACTGTTTAAATACTGCTCTTCCAAACTTAGACTGTGCTTGTGGACAGAATAACAGATTTTGCATAGCATGAATTTTCTGAAGGATGAAGTCTGAAACCCAAATGTAATGTCTACTGCCTGCCATTATTTTCTGAGTTCAGTCCTCAAAGATCTGCCACTGACAGTGATCTGCCAGAAAACTACAATTTTATGAGAAATGGAACCCTACCTTAATTCCCTTAAGTAGTTTCAAGTACGTACAAGCACCAAAAGGAAACATCTCCCAGACCCCCACTAATCCCTTCAACAGTATATTTCCAAATATGCACAAGCACAAAAGGAAACATTTTCCCCAGGCTTGGTTTTGATCAGTTTCTCGTTAATTCCAAATGCAAACTAAACTTTAATATGGTCTCGGTAATCTCAGTTTTTGCATGGCAATCTGATACACTGCTGTTTAAATTTGTTGGATTGCTAAATCATTGTATAATAAATGTTAACATACCTCTCAAACTCTTGGCACAAGAAATCTGGACAGAAACACAAACAACAGGGGGAGAAAGGACCAAAATAGGGACAGATTTTAAATATTGCTCTTAGAAAGTTGTTAGAATACCAGGGTTTTCATTAGCATGTATTTTCTGAAGGATATGATGTCTGAAACTCAAATGTCTTGTCATCATTTAATGACTTCAATCTGCAGTGATTTAACAGAAAACTACAAATTTTATGAGGAACAGACCAAACATATAAGCCAAAAAATCTGGACATTCTGCAAAAATCTGGACAGTTGAGAGGTATGAGCTGCTGCTTAACAGAAACAGCAAAATAACACAGAAAGGCTGCTCCTGGACATATTGGGCAAAGCTGAACAGTAGTAGTAGTAGAATGTCAGTTGGACTGGGCCAGTGAATTTGAAAGCAATGTCTACCAAGGCAAGAGTCATGCAGTATGAAGAATCTGTTTTTAATTTATTTTTTAACTGAGTAAATTTACTAGGCACAACTGCCTCTTTCCAGAGCAGCCTGGAAGCCCTGTGTGCAAAAGTGACTTCTTCACAGCCACACAGTAGCACATCTAGACCGAGGGAATCAAACATGGGATTACAACGAGTCTGACCGACAACTGCTGCAGACTTCCTGCTGGACCCTACCTGGCCTAGACTAAGTGTGCTGAGTCACTGATTGACCATACACTCTGAAACCTAAACACCATCAGCAGGGAATCCATCCCGAGGTCTGGTATAAAAGCCACATTAGTGGGCTGCACTGACTTTCCCAGTATAAGAACATTGTGCCCAGGTATCTTGTTTAAAGAGCCAGAATAAATAATTATCTGAGAAATACATCCATTGCTATGCCTTAATGCTGATTTCTGCAGATTTACACCAAATTGTTTTAGTGAAATTCAAGTAATGTCATGAGTCTGTAGATTTTATTAATATACACGGAGCTGACTATATTAAGTACACAAAACTGGAACAATTTTTGCTCAGACTGTAAAGGCTTTGCATTTGCATAATGTTGCATAAAACAATACAGAAAAGTATTATTTAACAGACAATGCTTCAGTCATGGTCAGAAATTTACTTTGCTATGTTTCTTGAGGTTGTAGGTCATGACATATGTGTCTGTAATAACATGAAAGTAACTTTAATGCCTCCCTTATGAGTATTTGGTTATCTGTGATCATCACCTTCACACAATTGCAATCACAAATGAGCTAATACTACTGAACAAGAATCACATTCACAAGTAAATAATCAAACAGAAAAAGCATCTTTGCAGGGGGACAAATTCCCACTGCACCTCACCATACCCCACTATTTATATATCACCATACCGCCACTATTTATATATACCATCTGTGAAAGTGCACCATCATGAGGAAAGGGAAAATCCCAAGTGCACTGCAATTTAACCTTCCAGAAAAAAGATGACCATTCACACACTAGTGATCACACAAGTAAGTGCTGGACACTACTGCTTCACAAACAAGCCTGGCTTCAATATGAGATACAGCCTGGTCAGGTATATCACTATCCCTGCTGCCCAGGACATAAGGGTCTGTTTAATCTAAGGCACATTTTTGGCATCAAATGCTACCACAGATGCAATGAGACATGCTAAAAGGGCAGTGGAGGGAGACTTATTCAGACAGACAGGGTAAACTTCCTTTTCTATGACCCAATCCAGTAACATTTTGTGAAGGATTCAGCTTGTATTTTTAATCTCTTCTTTTTTTGAGACACTGGCTTCAATTCTAGTTGAGGGTGTATCTTTACCAGAAAGGCTCATCCAGACTCTGCTACACTTTGCTGTGAAGGAAAGGTTAGTTTGCTGTTATTTTTTGTATTACTGTATTGCCTTTCTATATTTTGAATACTGTAGTTTGTTTTCTTTACTTTGTGTTTTGCTTGCATTCTGTTTTAACAGCATATTAAAACTTCAAAAGAGACCACAGCTCTCTCTGTTCTGAGTCAGGCAGAATTTTTCCCGCCCTTCCACCCATTTAAGTTGTCTTGTTAAATACCACTGTCTTTCTAGTTGCCCGCCTCTTATGTTAATCTGACCATATATCTCATTTCTCTCTACTTTCACTGGCTTATGTGAGTAATCACAAAATCATCATTTTTGAAATCCCACCCCTTCAATTATTTAAATTTATTGGCCATCCTACAATATTTCATAGTACCAAAATACAAAAGTGACCACCCCTTTCAATCCATCTTGCTGTTTTAAAAATAGTAACTCTCCACTAAACTTTAACTTTTTAAACAGGTAAAACTCAAGTTGCCTACTTTCACATCTAACTTCTCTAGTGCACACTGCAGAGTGCATTCTTTTTAATCTTACCTTTAAGCATCCCTGTGACTAGCACTTTCTCTAATACCTGCTGGAAAGCACTAGGAAGCCTTAAACTCATACAAACACTGAACTCTCCTTGTTAACAAGGAGAAATTAATAGTAGGCACTAAACAGCCTATAATTGCAAAGTACCTTGCTAAGGAAACAGCTCCTATACTTTACAAAAAAAAAAAAAAGCCCCAAACCAAGCATGTCCAAGGGTCAGCTTCCAGTGATTTCTCCTGTCCACCTGGTGAATCTGGGCATACTGGGGGAATGCAGCAATTGCCTCATGTACACAGACAACCCTCTCCTCCTACCACCCAACACTACAACCTGTGAGAGATGCACTTACATAGCCAAAATGGAAGCAAAGCTCTCTCCACCCAAGATTGTGCTAAACAGTCAAGAGGAGAAGGTTAACACCCACACTACATCTCAAGCAACACATAGCCCTTCTAAACCCGCACCACCAACACCCACATATAGCAACACTAAATCCACATATGCGGAGGCCCTTAACTGTAACCTGCCCAAGCAACAAAGACCTCTGAAGCTGAAATGCAAACAAACACCAATCACAACCAATGTGTCACATAGTTCACAACACCAGTGTGCCACCCAGCAACAGCCCCTAAGGCAAGACAATGTACCTAACACTTTAGTCATAGGTGACTCTATAGTCCGGCACACTGATGTCCCTCTCACCAGGTTGAATAAGGAGAAAATTACAGTCAGCTGCCTGTCGGGTGCCAGGATCCGCCACATAACGCATGCACTCAAGTCACTCCACAACAAGTACAAATATGACTCTGTCATTGTCCATGTTGGAGTGAATGACTTGAGACGTACCTCCCTGGACTACATGAAAAGAGACATGGAAGAGCTCTTGGATCATGTGGCCCAGGCAGGTATGACCCTAGCCCTGAGTAGCATCCTGCCTTCGCCCAGAATGATACCACAATATAAGGATAAAATGATTGACTTCAACAATTGGCTAAGCTTATGGTGTCATTCAAAGGGGATCCAGTATCTGTCTGCCTGGGATGACATGATTGACAGACCACGATGCTTTGCCAGAGATGGTCTGCACCTGTCACCCCTGGGATTCAGGTTACTGGCTAAGGCTCTTGCCATCCCTATAGTGCCTTTTTTAGGCAAACTTCAAAGGACAAAACCACCACCGTAACAGGTACAAGCATGCAAAATCTGAAGGTAATGCTACTCAATGCTAGAAGTCTAAACCTCAAAATGCACTCTCTCGAGGCACTCCTAAAATGGAGAACATTGATATGTGTGCAGTAACTGAGACCTGGTTGAAGGATCCAGAGACCACGACTGCAATACCAGGCTACAACTCTTACCACACTTTTCGGCCACCAAACCAGGACCGAAACACTAAAGGTGGAGGAGTGTCAATATTCACCAAGGATATTCACACCACCAGGCTAGTTGGCCAACACAATGTGTCTGAAATTCTCCAAGTGCAACTAACACTAGGTAAGACTGCAATCCAAATTGTAGCTTGCTACAGATCCCCACCATACCCCAAGATTCTCACTACACCTTTCTAAACATACTGGAAAATATTAAGATAGAACCAAACACCCTAATACTGGGTGATTTTAACTACCCTGCCATTAACAGGGAAAACTACTCATGTCCCAACACTTTTGCGCAACGGTTCTTGGAATTCATAAATTCCAATGCCCTGGATCAACTAATCCATAGTCCCACCAGGGGCTCCAATATCCTAGACCTGGTCATTACCAACATGGGAAATCAATGCTCCATACCTATGGTCACCCCCTCACTAGTCAGGTCTGACCTTAAGCTAATCACCCTTAACATCCACATCCCACCCCCACCCCCCAGTAAAGAAACCACCATAAAAAAACTTCTCCAAAGCCAACTTCATGCTACTCAAGTCAGAAGTGACAAACTTCATAACACCCATGCAGACGGGAACTGAAAGTTCAACTGCTGAATCCTACACTAAGGCACTGTATGAGCACATCCACTCGTGCATGAATCGTGCCATCCCAAATAGAACCAAAATGCTCTCATCCAAAAAAAGGAAGCCAATCTGGTGGTCCCCTGCTATAAACAAACTTTACAACAAAAGGAAGAAACTTTTGCAGAAAAGAGGAAAATCACAGGATGCAAAAAACTCCCTTACTAGCCTCAGTAAGAAACTGAGATGCCTTATAAAATCCTCCAAAGCTAGTTACGAAAATAAAATTGCCAAAGATTCCAAAGACAACCACAAAGCATTCTATAACTATGTCAAGAATCTAAATGGCAATGCTCAGATCTGCTCTGAGCTAAAACAGAATGGCATTAAATATACTGATCCAAAGGATATTGCCAGTATCCTGGCAGATCGATTCAGTGCCAACATCACCCCCCCTCTCATCCCCTAAATGGCCCATCTCAATACCGGAAGATTGCCAAATTCCAGTAATAACGGTCACACAGGTACAAAACGCACTCTCTAAAGCCAAGAATACAGCATCCATGGGACCAGATGACATCCCGGGCTGTGTACTACATGAACTACAATATGAACTGGCACCTCACCTAAGTGTCATGTTTAATCATAGCCTCACCTCAGGTTTCATGCCCACTGAGTGGCGCAGAGCTACAGTTATCCCAATCCACAAGGGGGGATCCACCTTGGATCCCGGAAACTACCGTCCCATCAGTCTGACAAGCCTTATCTGCAAGGCCATGGAGCGTATTATCATGGAACTTATAAACAAAGACATTGGCAACCTTCAAACACTGGACCCCACCCAGTTTGGGTTTGTGAAGGGCCGATCTTGTCTCCTGAACCTGATTGACTTCTTTGAATCAGTCTCCAGAGCCATGGACAAGGGTAAGGTGGTCCACATAGCCTATCTAGACTTTGCCAAGGCCTTTGATACCATCCCCCACTCTGGAATCATAGATAAACTTACTAAGTTGGGCATTAATCCCTATGTCACCCAATAGGTTGCTAAATGGCTTACTGATAGAACCCACACTGTAAAAGTAGCCGACTCCAAATCCAGCTCCAGACAAGTGACAAGTGGAGTACCTCAGGGTTCAGTCCTGGGGCCGCTCTTGTTTGGCATCTACTTCTCTGAAGTACGGGTCAACACTAAGGGACTCTGGCTAACAAAGTTTGCAGATGACTGCAAACTGGGAGCCATTATTGAATCCCCAAATGATGTGGATACTCTACAAAAGGGCCTTACAGAAACAGATGCTTGGTGCCAGAGCCATGGGCTCAAGCTCAATGCCAAGAAATGTATTGTTATCCCCTTTGGGAAAAAACTTGTATCCATGAATTACCATATAGGTGGCAGTACACTAAACACAGAAAGTGTGATAAGAGACTTAGGGACACAGGTGGACAGTGGTCTCACCTTCGATAACCACATCGCCACAACAGTCAGGAAATCCTTCTATGTGGCACACCTCATCACGAAGGGCTTTTCATCCAGAAAAAAGGAGGTCATTGTCCCACTGTACTCATCCCTCATTAGACCCATTATAGAATACAACGCCCCATTTGGTATGTACCTCTCAAGACATCTGCAACAACTGGAAAGGCCTCAGAAATACCTCACTAAAAGAATCACAGGCCTAAAGCAGATGCCCTACGCTGACCGCCTTAAAAACTCCAGCTATACTCTGTCGCATATCGTCTACTCAGAGGCGATCTCTGCTTAACATACAAGGCCATGTCAAACCCAGAGCTGTTGGACATGCTACACTTAAAGAAATCCCAATCCTTCAGAGCTACACGCTCCAGGGATCTAAACCTTGTCATCACAATAAACAAAACATGCTGGAGGGATAGGTTCCTGACCCAGAGACTCCCCAGACTCTGGAATAGATTGCCCATACATGTCAAGCAGAGTGCCTCTTTGGACCTCTTCAAGAGGAACCTTGACGATTGGATCGGAGAAAGGAAATTCACCCCAGGGATCACGTCAGTCACCCTGCTAGACAGGGGTCCAGGAAAGTAAATAATGTGGGAAGAAATAGCCAGGGAATTGTTATGGCTAGGCTTGTATAGGCCCTAGGGCTGATAGCCTAGTACCAACCTATGAACCTATGAACCTGTGAATCTGTCCATGTAGGTTACTTAGGCCTGAATAAATAAACTCATGCATCTGATGGTAAAAAAGGTCATAATAACCTGAGTATTCAGATGGTTACAGTCAAGCACAACAGGTAAAAAGAGGAGGACTCCAGTCCTTTCTTTTTCTTCAGTGGAGTTCATCAGGCTTCTGGTCTGGGGCTATTTCTTTTTGGTATATTTTTTCTCACATGTTAAAAGTGATTCTAGTGTCTAGGTCTCCAAATATGCAGATAATGGCAGACTTGGAAACATAGTCCACACCAAAGGAGTCTCCTTTTGCAAAATAAATAAATACATAAATACATTGTCCTATCTCCCCTGTACTGTGTATACTATATAAAATATCACAAGTTCCATTAAATATGAACACAAATACTACAGAGTATACCACAGAAAATGGCCACCTAAGTAGTGTAAGTCCTAACATCAGTTTTGCTGAAAGCTTCACCAGAATTTATCTCCTAAATAGTGAAAAGTCATTTGAGTGTTCACAGTTTTCTGATCTTATTATCTAGAAGTCTTTCTATATCCATTATGTGACTAAGTATAACAGGCAGATATTTCTTATGTAACCTGCACCAGTATTAAATCCACCTGTCCCCAGCATTCATCAAGATTTTTAGCATAGATTTTAACATCTAGGAAGCATGTAACCCTGCCTATTGCACACACTGTTACCTTTATTGAAACAGCAGCATACATTTGCTTTATTACTCACTAAAACTGTCTTATGCCTGGCTCAGACATTTATGAATTTATTCACACCATATTTTTAATCTAATTTTCTTTTCAGGGACTTGACGATTTCACATCATTATGTATTAATTTTCACAGTTTCATTTGGCAGCTTGTTCTACACCGTTTCACTGCTTGGGTAAGTGCAAGTGCCTTAAGCTTTAATGAGTTAGAGCACTCTAGGAGGAAATCAGCAGCCTTAACATAATCTGTTCATACTGTACCACATATTTGTCACAGCGATAGCATTAACATTACACCTCCTCTCCCTTTACCCTATCATTTCTAAATAATACATCATCACTTGAAGGAGACAGGAAAGGAAATTACTTTTTACTTTAAAAGGTTACCTTTTAGTTGCGAGGAACATCATTACATGGTTCGCTGTCTGTGTCTTCACTCTGCACTAATTAACTACCGCGCTTCGTGAACAATCCACTTAATGGCTAGCCTGCACTTGTACTTCCTTAGCTGATAATAAACAGTCAGTAGTACACCACCCTCAAGCTCAACCATATTCTGACAGGCTGGTGGCAGTCTGCTCATGATGCTGACATCATCATGCACAGCCTGCACGCAATGATGTCAGCAAAAATTAAAAAAAAAAAAAAGACAGGGAAATTCGGAAATTAAGGGGGCCACTTGGGAATTCATGGCACTCCAATATTTTGACCTCAAAATCGTAAATACCAAGGAATTCAGTATGGTTGAGAGGTCTGCATATTGCATTTGATTTGATTACCATCAACTAATTACTTTTTGTTGCTGAGTTTTAATAGATAAGTACAGGGTCGCATATTTCTTGTATTTTTGTTCATTCAGTTTCTTTGGTAACTCGGGTGTTGGTGAATGCTGTTGGCAAAATGTTGTGGCGTGTCACCTTTGACACGCATGTCATAGGTTCACCACTACTGACTTATTGGAAGCTTAATTGCTTCAGTGTAATCATCAGAGAGACTTGGCTGAAACAGGATGACCCACTTCCGCTTTCTTTTACAAATAACTACCACTCTGTACATCATGGGCAACATGGACTTAAAACATGTGGAAGGACTTTAATCTCAGCAAGTCACCATACCAAACCTCTTCAAATTCCTTCACTGCCAGTGCTAATCTAACTGGTTAGTTATTATGATAAAGGCATGCTCCAACAACTCTAAAGGGTTCCTATTACATTATCGAACTTCTAGAAGGTCGAACACCAGATGTTCAAACTTGGAAGATCGAAATGTGATAACATCGGAACATCAGAACAGCGAATTTTATCCCAGGGAAACAATTTGCTGTTATGAAAAATACACACACAACACAAGCACGCCAAAAATCTTATAAACCTACACTAAACCTCACATACACAGCTATCTATGCACTAAACTTAATCCAAACCCTAAACCTAAGGTCCATCACTACCACACACCTACCTTATCCACACCCTAACCCTAAGGTCCATCACTATCGCACACTTACCTAACCCGCACCCTAACCATAAAGTCCGTCACTATCGCACACTTACCTTACCCGCACCCTAACCCTAAAGTCTGTCACTATCACACACTTACCTTACCCGCACCCTAACCCTAAAGTCCGTCACTATCGCACACTTACCTTACCCGCACCCTAACCCTAAAGTCCATCACTATCGCACACTTACCTTACCCGCACCCTAACCCCAACATCCGTCACAATCGCACACTTACCTTAACCCATTCCATAACTTTCGCACCACAGTGGCGAAAATGTCGAAGTCGCAGAAACGTCTAACTTAATTCTTTCCCTGGGAAAGAATTCAGACTTCTGCAACTTCGACATTTTCAACTTTTGAACTTCCAAGTTCGAACTTCTGTAGTTCAACCTTCTGGAAGTTTGATTAGGTAATAGGAACCCACTCTAAATGGTTAATTATTATGATAAATGCATGCTGCAACAACTCTGACTGGTTAGTTATTATGATAAATGCATGCTCCAGCACTGCTAACTGGTCAATTATTATCATACATGCATGTTCCAGCAACTCTAATTGGTTATTTATTATGAGGAATGCATGTTCCTAAAACATCACTGGTTAGTTATTATGAGAAATGTGTGCTCTTCCTGCAATGCAAGTACTGCCCAGAATGTGGGTATTGACCTTATCTATGCCTACACGGACAAGGGTCTACTTACAGATATAGTATCTTTCGATCTAAAAAATTGCATTCAGTCTTGTTGACCACCACTCTGCTTTTTGGTAGGTTCATAGGTTCATACTTGGCTATCTGCCCTAGGGCATTTATAAGCCTAGCCAGAGTGTGTTTGGCTTTCGCCACCCATTTTAAATTAATTTTGCTATGCCTTTTTTTGAGGTTAGTATACTGTGCCTCTGTCTAACAGTGACACAGAAGTGATAGCCGGGGTAAACCTACGATCTCC
The DNA here is from genome assembly GCF_019279795.1 of Protopterus annectens. Classification (NCBI taxonomy): domain Eukaryota; kingdom Metazoa; phylum Chordata; order Ceratodontiformes; family Protopteridae; genus Protopterus; species Protopterus annectens. The sequence goes on along the minus strand of NC_056727.1, from coordinate 177,384,458 downwards.
CATCCACTCATCAAGATTCCTCTTGAAGAGAGTCAATGTGGGACTCTGCCTAACCTGGACTGGGATTTTATTCCAGAGTGAAGGGAGCCTCTGGGTTATGAATCTGTCCCTCCAGCATGTCCTATTTATTTCAGTGCTGAGGTTCAAGTCTCTCGAGCGCGTTGCTCGATGGGATTTGGATTTTCTGAGGTGCAGCATGTCCATTAATTCTGGGTTGGACATGGCTTTATACGTCAGGCACAGATAGCCTCTGAGCAGGTGGTATGCCACTGAGTAGAGCTGGAGTTTCTTTAACCGGGCAGCATATGGCATATGTTTGAGCCCTTTGATCCTCTTGGTGAGGTACTTTTGGGGTCTTTCCAGTTGCTGCAGGTGTCTGGTAAGGTACATACCAAAAGGGGCATTGTACTCAATTATGGGCCTGATGAGGGATGAGTAAAGAGGTACGATGACCTCCCCTGATCTAGATGTGAATCCGTTCATGATTAGGTGGGCTATATAAAATGTTTTTCTAACCACTTTGGCCATGTGGTTGTCAAATGAGAGATTGCTATCAACTTGGGTCCCCAGGTCCCTAATGACTTCTTCTGTACTTAATGGATTACCACCTATGTGGTAATTTGTGGGCACTTTGTTTTTGCCAAAGGGGATGACTATACACTTTTTGGCGTTTAGCTTGAGGCCATGGCTCTGGCACCAGTTGTCTGTTTCTGTGAGGCCCTTTTGGAGGATGCTTGTGTCGGCTGGAGAGTTGATTATGTCACCCAGTTTGCAGTCATCCGCGAACTTGGTCAGCCACAGTCCTTCCGTGATGGCCTGTACCGCCGAGAAATATATACCGAACAAGAGAGGTCCCAGGACTGAGCCTTGTGGGACGCCACTTGTAACTGGTTTGGAGTCTGACATGGCTTCAGCAATTCTAACCATGTGGGTTCTGTCCTTGAGCCAGTTTGCAACCCATCTAGTAACATAGGGGTTTATATTTAAGCTGGTGAGCTTATCTATAATGCCCGAGTGGGGTATTGTATCGAAGGCTTTTGCGAGGTCCAGGTAGGCTGTGTGGACCACCTTCCCCTCGTCAATGGCCTTGGTGACTGTTTCAAAGAAATCAACCAGGTTTAAGAGGCAGGATCTGCCCTTAACAAAGCCAAACTGGGTAGGATCCAGTGTCTGTAGGTCCCCAATATCTTTATTTATGAGGTCCATGATGATCCTTTCCATAGCTTTGCAGACCAAGCTAGTCAGGCTTATGGGGTGATAGTTTCCAGGATCCGTTGAGGCACCACCTTTGTGAAGAGGGACCACTGTTGCTGTACGCCACTCTTTGGGTACATATCCTGCAGTAAGGCTAAGACTGAACAGTAGTTTTATGTTTGGGTTTAGCTCTTCTTGGAGTTCATGTAGGACGCAGCCCGGGACACCATCTGGTCCCATTGATGCTGTGTTTTTTGCTTTGGAGAGGGCGGCTCTTACCTGAGCATCTAAGATGTCAGGGGGGCATCACTCTGTTGGGATAGATATTTGCCCTTTTGGTGGGGAGAGGGGGGGAGAAGTCTGCACTGAACCTGTCAGCTAGGATGTTGGCAATGTCTGTAGGCTCGGTGTATTTTTTGTCATTTTGGACTAATTCTGAGCATATCTGGGAATTCCCACCCAGGTTCCTAACATAACTAAAGAAAGCCTTGTGATTATCCTTAGTGTCCTGTGCAATTTTTCTCTCGAAGCTGGCCTTAGACGATTTTATGAGTGCCCGTAGTTTTTTGCTAATACTGATCAGAGATGCCTTCCCTTTTTGGGATTTTGCTCTATCATGTAGTAGCTTCCTCCTTCTATTGTATAGTTTGTTTATGGCTGGGGTCCACCAGACAGAACGTCTGCCTTTGGAGGATTGGGTCTTGGTTTTATTTGGGATTGCATGATCCACGCATTCCTGAAGGTGTTCATAGAATGCATTTATAAAGGATTCTGTGGTCTGGGCCATATTTTCCACAGGCCCGGGGGCTTTGAAGGATTTCAGCTCGGTACACTCACTTATCTTAGTTCCTCCCCCCACCCCCACCTGCAGTTACCTTTTTCAAAGACTACCTGTCTAATCAGGCTATGTCAATATGCCTTGCTTCCTCTGCATCTTTTCCAACATCCCCCAGTATAGTTTCACAAAAGGCTCATTTTGCTCATCCTCGTCTCCCTCTCTTTAAATGACATCCCGTCAGACTGCTTATGTCTCAGAATAATACTATATGCCAATGTCACCTCAAAGAAGGTTCTTTCTTTGACTTATTGCGGTCATCACTACAAGAACAATTCAGTATCTGCGTCACTGGTTCTGTAACAATAAACTCATTCTAAATCCATGTAAAACAAATACAGCACCCTTTGGAATCATCTGAAGACTTAATGGCAACTCCCCAGTACAACTGTTTGATCTCTGGGGGAACTTTATTCGCTCTTACAATACCTATAAATTTCTTGGCATACATTCAGCTTTCTCACTCAGGTTTTACAAATGCATAAATACAACTGCTACAGTCTAACAGATCTTAAATTCTCTGATAATTTCGGGAGTTATCAAGCACCAAACTTCAGACATGCTGTTGCTAAAAGTAGGCTAGGCCCTTTCATCTCATACTTATTACCAATATTTACACATGGAAACCTCCACAATGGATACATAATCCAAACATCTTTACTATAATTTGTCAGTTCATTACTTTAGCTGATCAGTGAGCCTAACATTGCAGTCTCCTTTCCTCCACTAACATGCTGCCTCTTACCGAAAGACTTTCCTTACTATTTGCCTTCACATTAATCAAACTTCTCAGTTCTTACTTCTGTCCTTCTTCTCTATAAACTCTCAGTTCATTTCAACCGATATCCCCTCAGATTGCATATCCCATTCTATATTGTGCGAAAGACACCTTCTCTCTGTTTCACACAAATTGTTTTTGCAAAAATAGGCCTGGCATTGTGGAATTCTATACCTACCTTCTGGAATTCTATACCTAGGCACATCTGCAGTACTCACATTATACGACTTTTAAACAATAAAAGACAATGTTGTTAAATGTTAAATTGTTGCTATTTGTTCTGGCCTGTTGTCCTGGGATGTGGACAAAAATGCTTTTTTGACCAGTTTATATAGCTAATTAGCAAATAAAAATAAATAAATAGCAAGGCATCCTATGCAAAGTCCAACAACCAACACTGTTACTTAAGTATTTTCATGCAGTGCTTACATGCACATATAGTATTACTGCTAATGACAACATCTGTCTGTGATGTATATGGATGATACCAATACCTCCCAACTGCAGGTCACAGAAAGTGCATGTTTATCAGGCAATATTACACTATGTGTCACAAACTCTGTCTACAAAGTCCAACCCCCAACACTGTTACTTAAGTATTATTCATGTAGTATTCTCAAATAAAAAAGTAGAAGTAATCCCAGTAGACAAAGCTGTAGCACAATTCTTTTAATAAAAATGAATCTAGAGGTGGTGATTTAAAGAATTATACTGAACAGAGAGAACTTCAGTGGATTTTGAGGTTTGGTGCTGAAGGGAAACCTGGCCTCAATGACAGGGTCTCTTTAAACCCCATTTTAAAACCAGGGGATTTAACTAAGTGATAATTGCTCATTTTATAATTGATGATTGCTGTTTTACTATATAAATGTGTTTAGCTGTGATGTTATTTGTCTGAAGAAGCACTTTGGTGCGAAAGCGCTCACTATCTGTTGCCAAGATTTGTTTTTATTAAAAGAATTGTGCTACAGCTTTGTCTACTGGGGTTCCTTCTACTTTTTATTTGAGAATTTTGCTGTTTTTTGGTCTCACAGTCTAGCCTTTTTGAGGTATATTGGACTTTTTGTATTGCTGTTGTTTTTCCTCCTTGGGGGACATGACTGAAAGCACTAGTGGAATTGCTGCTATTGACTCTGCTCTTAGCAATGTCGGTAAGCACTCTGGTAATGATCGTTTAAACAGATTGCTGCGGATGGAAGTGAATCCATTGTTGAACGTCAGTTTCTCTAACAGTTCTAATTTAAGTGCTTTGAACAATGTCAATGCTTCTCTACCCTCACCGGTAGATCTAACACTATTGGAGAATGACCTTTACAAATTAAAATGCTTCCAGTGGCAGAGGCTACATATGGAAGCTTGTTTATAACATTGAGTGATTCCTACAGGACTGAGGGTTATGCTTATGCCTTCCTATGGGGTCAGCTATAGTGAACTACTTACTAAATGGCAACGTCTGAACCTTGAACATAGTTATGCTACATTTGCCTCTTAATAGAGTTTTTTACACCTATTGAGAGTGAGTTACTAACAGCGATAGAAGAGCGGAAGCAACGTTTGCTTAATAGCTGTAATCGTCATGCATGTCTATCTGCCACTGATGAGATAGTAGATGTGTCCACTTATGAGGTGCATTTTAAGATGCACAAAATTAAGAAACTGAATTGGGGCATCTCAGATTTTACTAATGGTCAAGTGTTTATGTGGCCTGGACAGAATGCCACTTATGCATCAGCCGTTAAAGCAACAGCTCAGTCAGAGAAGCATTAATTGAAGTAACAACAGACTGTTCAGCCACCCCTTCCGGGTCAGCACCCGCTAGTAGTGGAAGCGCATCTGTTTCTAATCCAGGAACGACAAGCACGGAGTCCCAGCCTGAAGGGATTTGTCAACAGTCCTCTCTACCTGATGTAAGCAGGAAGCATGCTTCCACAACACAAGTTTTTAGGGAACTACATTTACTGCTTCCTGTGAAGTGGTTGAGAACAGGAGAATGAGAATGAGATGCATCACCGAACAGAGGGAGGAAGCGGGGACGCCAGCAATTGGAGACTACGCACACTCTGAAACAGTTTTGGAACAGGATGACAAGTCCTTCATTCTGAATCTATCAAATAAGGTACTGTCTGAAACTGAGTTGACATTGTTACAATGCGGCCTTAATTTTATACCGGCCGAGAAGTCTGAATTATCAGATGTTTGGGTTAATTTAAGACTCTTTGCTAGAAATGTAGCGCTTAAAATGTATTTTTGTGATAGTGCTTCTGAATTTTCTATGTCACTACCTTTTAAAAAGCAAAGCATTTTTCAACCTCCACTTAATGCAGTTCTTGAAGTTTTTATTAACAAGTGTGAGCAGGATTTATTTAAATTTTTCGGCATCAAGGATGTTGTAGACTTGGTTAGTAACAGGGGACACGTGTTTTACAATTTCAGCAGGTCAGAATGGAGGGCTTTGAAAACTTTACCAGATGATGTTAATATTACCATTAAAATGGCAGATAAGGGGGGAGTGATTGTTATTTTAGATCGAGCGTTCTATGTTAATTCATTGATGCAAATGCTATCTGATGTTAATGTCTATGAAAAGGTTGAACACGATTTTATTTGGGGCATGCAATGTACAATATTTTTTACTATACGTGATTGTGTACAGAATTTTCTCATTACTGATAGCCTATAACAACATCTTAATGTGGAACATCCAGTTGTTCCAGTTTTTCAAGGACTCCCTAAAATTCACAAAGACATGGCTAAACCTCCTTTTAGTCCTATAGTGTCAGGAAGGAAATGGCTGACGGAACCATTTTCTATATACGTCGATACACAACGTCGAGCAGTACTTTTGAATGACACCAGGCAACTGCTAAAAGAATTGCATGCTTTTGTACATGATAGCAGAGGGGTTGCCTCTCAGTGCCTGCTAGTGACCTCAGACGTTGAGCCCTTATTCACCTGAATCCCCAATACTGATGGCATCATTATGGTCAAACAGTATCTGTTAAAACATGGTGGTTATGATTTGAAACACACTGATCTTTTGTGTTTGTTTTTGGAAGTTATTCTTGAGAATAATGTGTTTATGTTTCAGAACACATATTATTTACAGAAAAAGGGCGTAGCTATGGGCACATCACGTGCCAATAGCTACGCCAATATGGTATTGGCCCATTGGGAAGAACATTATGTTTTTGACACTCACTATAATACTTCAATTATATTTTACAGAAGGTTTGTTGATGATGTCATACTCTTTTGGAAAGGTGACATCCAACAGTTGAATGAGTTTCTGGATTACTTGAATAGTACAACCTCCTTTCTAAGGTTTACTTCTTCTGCATCTTTGGAAGAAGTAGTTTTCTTGGATGTTAAGATTAATAAGGAAGCCACAGGCAATTTTACAACTAGGTTATTTAGGAAAACCTTGTAGACAGAATACACTATTACAGCGTAATAGTATGCATCTGACACATGTATACAAGAATGTTTTGAAGGGACAAGGGATGAGGATATAAAGATTGAATAACACTGAAGACGGTTTTCTAGCAAATTTGGGTACAGTTTCGAATGAGTTCCTAACTAGAGGCTATAGTAATGTTGAAGTGGACACAATGACAAAAGAAGTCATGCATCTTAGGACGGGGAGGGCCAAGCCATATTTTTTTGAAGATGGGACCATTTGGATATGAGGTTATGTCCGCAGAGAGGTGGACGTATTCCTTTGACCCTGTCATTTGCTAGCGACATTAAGCAGGTTAATGATGTTATCTATTCAAACTGGGGTATCCTAACCTCAGACTCTTGCATTAGAGACTTGGTAGGAGAGAGACCCCTTATTAGTTATAAAAACAAGAAATCTTTGAAATTACATCTCTGTTATAGAGACAGTCATAATGAGTCCCCTCGATCACAGTCCTTTACAGGGACTCGGCCCTATGGTAGCTGTAGATATTGTGTTCATATAGATGGCACTAATGAATTTATACATCCTGTTTCTGGACATACTTTTTTCTTTAAATTTAATGCTAATTGCAAGACCAAAGATTTAGTTTACTTAGCTACTTGCAAACACTGTAACAGTTACTATATAGGGAAAACTAATAGAATGCTCTTTGAGAGGATTCGTGAGCACCTATATGCCATAAAAAAGTGTGATGCTGCAAATGCTTTAGCTAAACGTGTTAGAATCAGACTTGCAACATAGTTTTGTTTTTAAAGTAATGGTGGTAGTGTTTAATAATCCTAGAGGTGGTGATTTAAAGAATTATACTGAACAGAGAGAACTTCAGTGGATGTTGAGGTTTGGTGCTGAAAGGAAACATGGCCTCAGTGACAGGGTCTCTTTAAAACCCATTTTAAAATCAAGGCATTTAACTAAGTGATAATTGCTCATTTTATAACTGATGATTGCTGTTTTACTATATAAATGTATTTAGCTGTGATGTTATTTGTCTGAAGAAGCACTTTGGTGCAAAAACGCTCACTAACTGTTGTCAAGATTCGTTTTTATTAAAAGAATTGTGCTACAGCTTTGTCTACTGGGATTCCTTCTACTTTTTTGTTTGAGAATTTTGCTGTTTTTTGGTCTCCCAGTCTAGCCTTTTGGAGGTATTTTGGACTTTTTGTATTATTCATGTAATACTTACATGCACACATATAGTACAGTAAACTCTCAGTTAACACAAGCAGTCAGAATAAAAATCGAAGAAATACAGTACAGTATGAACAATTCAGTTTTTCATGTGTTGCACTTTGTTTTCCCCCCGCAAAAACATACCTTACGTTTTTAGAGTTTTAGAGTTTTAAAAAGCAAGATACAAATAAATTCTCTCTCTCCCCAACGTGAGAACAAGTCAAACCAAACAAGTGAAATTGCTAAAATGTCAACACCCACTCCATGCTCACTCAATCAGTTTGCATCAGATTACACATTCTGTCTCCGATCTCTCAAAGGTTCATAGGCGCGTACTAAGCTAATGGCCCTAGAGACTTTACAACCCTAGCCCATAGAAGTGCCATGGCATTGTGTCACCTGACGTTAGTTATCAAGTAGAGCCACTGGAGTGATCCCCGGGGTGAACTTTCTATTTCCCATCCAGTTATCAAGATTTCTCTTGAAGAGGGCTAGTGAAGTGCTCTGCTTGACATGTATGAGAAGTCTATTCCAGAGCACGGGCAGTCTCTGGGTTATGAACCTGTCCCTCCAGCATGTTCCATTGATTGTGGTAATGAGGTTGAGGTCTCTGGATTGTGTGGTGTGGAAGGATTGGAATTTCTTTAGATGTAGCATTTCTAACAGAGCTGCGTCAGACATGGCTTTGTAAGTCAAGCAGAAATCATCTCTTACTAGATGATATGAGACAGAGAATAGCTGGAGTTGTTTGAGTCTGTCCATGTAGGACATGTGTTTAAGGCCTAGTATCCTCTTTGTGATGTACTTTTGTGGCCTTTCCAGCTGTTGCATATGTCTAGAGAGGTACATGCCAAATGGGGCATTATACTCGATGATTGGCCTAATGAGAGAAGAGTAGAGAGAGATGATGACCTCTTTCTTCCTGGATACAAAACTCTTGGTAATGAGATGTGCCACATAGAAGGACTTTCTGATCACAGTGGCAATGTAGTGGTCGAAGGAGAGGTTGCTGTCAACCTGTGTCCCTAGATCTTTTGTAATGCCTTCAGTGTTCAGTGGGCTCTCATCAATGTGGTAATTAGTGGAAACTGAGTTTTTCCCAAGAGGGGATGATGAGGCATTTTTTGGCATTAAGCTTAAGGCCATGGTTTTGACACCAGTCATTGGTCTCAGTGAGGCCTTTCTGTAGGATGTCTGCATCACTTGGGGAGTTAATAATGGCTCCCAGCTTGCAGTTGTCTGTGAACTTGGTCAGCCAGAGTTCCTCCTTGTTGGTCTGGACTTCTGAGAAGTAGATGCCAAACAGGAGAGGACCCAGGACCGATTCCTGTGGGACTTCACTCATGACTGATCGGCAGTCTTACTTGGAGTCCATTACTTTCACACTGTGGGCTCTATTTGTGAACCAATTTGCAACCCACCTAGTGATATAGGGGTTGATGCCTAGTTTGGTAAGTTTATCAATAATTCCTGAGTGGGGAATGGTATCAAAGGCCTTGGCCAGATCGAGGTAGGCTGTATGAACTGCCTTGCCCTCATCCTCAGCTCTGGTGACTGACTCAAAGAAGTCAACCAGGTTAAGCAGGCATGATCTACCTTTTACAAAACCAAATTGAGTGGGATCTAGAGTTTGGAGATTCCCTATATCCTTGGTAATTAGGTCCATGATGATGCTCTCCATAGCCTTACATATCAGACTTGTTAGGCTAATGGGGTGGTAATTCCCAGGGTCTGTAGTCGCTACCCCTTTATGGAGGGGGATGACTGTAGCAGTGCACCATTTGGTAGGGACAAAGCCTGAGGTGAGGCTGTGATTGAACAGGGCACACAGATGTGGTGCCAGTTCACTTTGTAGTTCATGTAGAACACATCCAGGGATATTGTCGGGTCCCATGGAAGCTGTATTCTTGGCCTTGGACAATGCAGCTTTAACCTATGCTGCAGTAATGCTGGGTGCCTGGCATTCCTTGAGTATTTTGATTGGTGCTTTAGGGGGGAGAAAGGGGTAAAGTTGGCACCGAATCTGTCAGCCAGTATGTTGGGAATATCTGTTGGTTCAGTATAGGTGGTACCATTGTGCAGTAACTCAGAGCAAACCTGGGTATTGCCATGGAGATGTTTGATATAACTATAGAAGGCTTTGTGGTTGTTTTTAGTGTCTGCCACAATTCTGCCTTCATAGCTGGCTTTAGAGGTGTTGATAAGGGAGCTCAACTTTTTGTTGAAGCTAACAAGGGAGTTTTTCCAGTCTTGGGACTTCACCTTTTTCTGCAACAGTTTCTTCCTTCTATTGTAGAGTTTATTAATGGCAGGGGAACACCAGATTGGCTTCCTTTTTTGGAGGAGAGCGTCTTGGTTCTGTTGGGTATGGCTAGTTCCATGCATTTATGTACATGTTCATACAGTGCATTGGTGTATGATTCAGCAGTCATGCATCTATTTTCTCTCTCTCATACACACATACACACAGTCTGTTCAGCTTTCATACATGCATTCACTTACTCTTTCTCTTTCTGAGCTCTGTTCAGCTTTCATACATCTCTCTGATCTCTCACACACTTTTGCTTCTGCTTTCATACATGCATTCACTCTCTCTCTCTCTATTTCTCTATTCATTTCATTCAATTCCAATCCACTCAGCGTGCCAATGAAAACCGTTCCACATGCCACTCTTTCTAGTGGAAATATAAGTTTAAAATATTATTACAGCCAGGCTTTTAATTACTGTATTTCAATATTAAAATCAAATCAATATAGTGTTTATGGTAAGGTATGGTATAGTATAGGGTACAGTATTTGTCAGATCTATTTTTAATAGTAACTCTCAAGCAACCAGAAACTACACTTATCCGGCATCTACCAATCCCCATGGGTGCCAGTTAACTGGGAGTTTACTGTATTACTGCTAAAGATAACATCTGCTTGTGATGTATATGGATGATATCATACCTCCCAACTGTAGGTCACAGAAGGTGCATGTTTATCAAGCAATATTACACTGCATGTCACACACTGTCCAACCCCCAACACTGTTACGTAAATATTTCTATGTAATGCTTACATGCACATATAGTATTACTGCTAATGATAACATCTGCCTGTGATGTATATGAATGATATCATACCTCCCAACTGCAGGTCACAGAAAGTACATGGTTTTCAAGCAATCTTCTTCTTCTTTCGGCTTTTCCGAAGGGGTCACCACAGCAGATCACCTGTCCGCTCGTGACTGGCAGTGGAGTTTTACAGTGTTGAGTTGCCAGCCCGGCGCCCAACCTTCCACAGAAGGCACACACACACACACACAGACATGCACTCACACCTAGGGCCAGTTTAGCATGTCTAATCCACCTGTAGCATGTCTTTGGGATGTGGGAGGAAACCAGAGCACCCGGAGGAAACCCATGCGACCACAGGGAGGACATGCAGACTCCACACAGAAGGCACCCCAGCTGAGGATTGAACCAGAGTACCTCTTGCTGTGAGGCGACAATGCTAACCACTGCACCACCGTGGCCACCCCACATGTTTTTCAAGCAATATTATACTACATATCACACAGTCCAGTCAGAAGTCGAAAAGTACCATGCTATATCAATTGACAAATGCATTATGGCATCATTACATCATGAACCAGAATGATCAGACAGCAAGTATGAAACAAAGAAGGTTATGATCAGATCTCCAGTCATAACTAACATTATGTGGATGTCAAGAAATTCTCCTCCACAACAGAACACAGTAAATTTTGAGAGGTGAATCAACATCCAAGTTGAGAACACATAGTAAGAGAATTATGATTGGAAAGACCCAATCATAACTCTTTGTAATACATAGAGCTTTTGTTGACTCAATGAACCACTATTTAGAGAAAAAAGTACAAGAATGCAGTGTTTTACAACTTTAAAAGCTGTAATACACTTAGCTTTGCCTCAAACAGAGGCCTGAAGCAAAGTGTATATTTTGTCCTGTAAAAAACTGTAATACACTTCATGCTCCCAAACACTAAAAGAGAGGTGTGGGTATCCCAAAGTGTTTTACAGCTTTCAAAGGTGTTTTAACTTCTCACCAGCATTCTGTGGGGGCAGTAGTTTGTGTTCTAGCATGACAGTAGAGCTTTACAATACACTAAAAGATGTTTAACTAAACTTTATTGAGTACACTTTACATTAGAAAGGTGCGTAACAATGTTGACTTTTCCCGGAATTTGTAGGATAATCGCGGCACTCCATGGACTGCAGTGACATTTTATTCCAGCATTTGCATAAGGCCTGATGCATAACATTGTAAAAAGAGAAACAAATAACTCATATGCCTGTATTTCCAAATACTAGATACTGTCACATTTTAGGATTAGCAATTAACAATAGCTGTGCCACTTACTTCCACTTGCATAGAACAAAAGACTTTCCAGGCACATCTTTAGTATTTATGCAAATATCTATTTGATATCACTACTAAATACATTGACTTGATGTTATATTAGCATATGTCAAAGCAATATAACATTTAAACACAAAAGAAAATTGTTATAAATAAATATTGTATGCACAACAGTGGTATGGGAAAATAGAATAAAGGCTGTCTACAACACAATCTAAAAAGATGTACATACAGTCCTATGATACAGCTGTTCACTTAGACAGCCCAATGTAGATGCCAATACGAACAAGCACAACTATCTCGTATGACCAACATGATCATTTATAGAAAAATAGCTTTATTAGTTCAAATGACACAGTACGGACACAGACTTACTGCATATTGTAGTCACCACTGATATTCATGCAGTTCCTATAATTAACTTAACCGTGTATATGCAATCCATGTTTCAGAGATTTCATCATATGAACAATGGTAATGCAGTTTGACAGTATGCAGGAGTCATATGATCCTGTAAACACTACCTGTGTTTCATATGGCAGTTTGTAACAATGAAGTAACAGTCTGCAATCTTACTTTGTCTAAAGTTTGGAAAAGTAAATATTTATTGTGCTGATAGAGTAGTCTACTTACCTTCACAAAAATCTTTCCATAACACTGCCACTATTCAGATGAATTTGAGGCTAGTGTTATGTGGGGTTAAGTGTTAATACTGGGAGTGGAAGTAATGTTCCTTTCTCGATATTATTTCATTTCTGTGTTTTAAATTTGACATTAAAGTAGTTTGATCATTCACAATAGAACAGTGTATATATATATATATATATATATCTATAGTTTATATGGCTACATTTCAGAAGAATGAACACTCAGAACAGCGAACACTTCTTGTGATAGTTAAGAAGACCGAATGCTCAGAAAACTGAACTCTCTATTTGCTTGTGTTTCAGCCTGCTGGCTACTTTATGTGTGAGATTGTGTTGCAACAGGGCCAGAGAATTTTTATTCCTCCCTATTGTATGAACTCTGAGTTAGTGTATATAATTAGTAGGGGATGTGGGGGTGGCAGGGGGGCTTGCCCTGCAAATTTTTCATTTTTTGCGGGTTTTGATAATACTAGATTCAATCTAAAGTGATTGCTCTTTTTTTTTCACCTTTTGAAGTGTTTGATATTTGATGATATATATGTATACATACATATATATATATATATATATATATATATATATATATATATATATATATATATATATATATATAAATATATATATCGGTTCACTACACATTACCGAAAACCCACAATACCGACGCCCATACATCCACTGACCAAATACCTGAAAGACTACAAGACCGATGGACCACAAGCGTGAAATTCAAAATCGCTAACATTTGAAACACTTACAGTACACACATACACAAACACACAGCTTCCCCCCACAATCAAACAAATAAACTTACACTATATTTAAGCAGGGGGGCAAGCACCTCTGCACCCCTCATGTGGGTGGATTTGCCCCCCACACCCCCCTACTTTAATATTCTAACTCTGAGAACGCACAAATACACACACAAGAAAAACTCCCACCCACACATTACAGTCCATGACACACACACCACAGTCACAACACACACTAAAGCCCCTCACAAACACACTTACACACACATACGTACCTGAACCGCAACACCAGAAGTGCTAACTCAAAATCTCCGAACATCGGGATTATGAAATTCATGCTTCTGGTCTTGCGATCATCTGGTCTTTCCATGTTCTGGTCTCGGGATTCCGAGCGTCGGTAATATGGGCATTCGGTCTTCCGTAGTGAACCTATATATATATATATATATATATATATATATATATATATATATAAAAACATATGTTTAATATTTAAAATACCATCCTGCAAGTGAATGAACATTGCTCGATCACTAATAAATCAAAAAAACAAAAAAAAAGTAAAGTGTTTTTGCAGGGGGACAAGCCACTCTGCACCCCCCAGCTAATTATATATACCAGTTCTGAGATTGTACTACAGTGGAGGAAGGGCAAATTCTCCTAGCCCTGCTGTACTGTAATTTAGCACAGAAGAAAAGCCAGTAATATACGATCAACTGATTTCTGATCAGCTGCACCAGCTTTTTTTCTTTCTGACAAAGAGAACTGTCACCTCCATTTATGTAACTTTTATATATCTATGTTTGTGAGTATATTTATATATCTCAAACTATATAATTTTGTGCATGCAAGTTAATCAGTAAATGTAAAATGCATTGACATGCACTATATCTGACTTGGACTCATACACTGGTCATGTAGTACATGTGAAGTAAAATGTAGTTACTTAATGATGTAAGATTGGCAGAACGTATAGAGACCTTTAAAAGGAAGTTTGATCAATCACTTGGAGAAAGATTTTTTTGGACATTAAAGTCATGGAGTCTGACTGATAGTGACCTGATATGAGGTTTCATAGCCTTGAAAAAACATTGAAACTCTGAAAGATATAATTAATGTTGTTGTTTTTCTTTCGGCTTTTCCCAGTTAGGGGTCGCCACAGCGGAACTCCGGTCTGCTAATGATTGGCAGTCGATTTTTATGGTGCCGAGGTGCCAGCCTGATGCCCAACCTTCAGCGATGGCACCCCCATTCACGCATGTCTTTCGAATGCCACTCAACCGCGGGGAAGACATGCAGACTCCATACAGAAGGTGCTACAGCCAAGAATTAAATGGGAGAACCTCTTGCTGTGAGGTGACAACACTACTGCTGCACCACCGCGACTTACTGAAAGATATAATTAATAAAAACACAAAACAGCCTACCATGCTTAGTGTTGCTTTTGACACATCACTGCTTTGAAAAGTGTTTATTGGAAGCATAGGTTTGGAAAATGTAGCTGCAATGCAAAATATTTGGCCTGTTAACTGATTTTGAAAGCCTTCAGAATGACAAATATGATAATAATCTCAATAACCAGTATAAAATATCATATGGTGCAGAGGGTGACATAGTCACCTCACAACAAGAGGTTTTCTGGTTCGATTCTCATCTGGGATGCCTTCTTTTTGGAGTCTGCATGTCTTCCCTGTATTCATATGGGTCTTCCCCATGTGATC